>NC_061108.1:89166963-89171963 GCF_015104395.2 Macrobrachium nipponense
TCTCCGATATTGTAGCCTCGGTTAAGAGGAGACGTTGTCCATTATATTTTTGGAATTGTATTATAAATGTTTTGCTCTCCTTTTGTGCTTAGAATGTTTTCTTTAATAAAACATAAAGATAGGAAAAGTTTTAAAAGTTTTTCGAAATATTGTGTCTACATGATACTTATGAATTCAGACCATAATATTTCATGGTTTTATGTTTTCTCCAGATCGCTTCGATTTTCAGTGACACGTGTACAAAAAATATGCCTTTAATTGATGTCAAAAAGTAAGTTGAATGAGAATGTTGGGGGGTATATATTCAGGACCTATTGTGTCATTCTTTATAATGAATGGTTTATGTTCATAGAAGACTCGGACTGAATGTGAGTATTTATTTTTAATTCATCACGAACTAAACTGGACAAGATTGTGGAGTGCAACGCCTGAATTGACATTAATGTTATAATCACCTACGGCATCACCTAACATTTGCAACCACAACTATTGCATTGCGTTTCCTCAAGATATTTCCAGATTGGCCTAATAACCTCACTCTTTACCTTTAAAATCCCCTCCCCACCTCAACCCCCCGCCCCCCTCGCGCTAAAAAAAGATTTTGACATTGCGTTGTACTTTCTCCTGACCAGGAAAGAATCTCCCTTGACCTTTTTTCCTTTGAACACCTTAATTTTTTTTTCCAGACATCCTGGAAGAAACTCCGTCGAACTCGCTTAGTCCTGAATCCTGAAAGTATCCCCCATCGACTTTTCTGCCTTATCTTTAGGTGTTTCAAACTCACAAAAAAGCAAATTTGCAGATGACCTGTTAGGCTCAAAATCCTTATCAGAGTTTTAGCTTAACAGGTTCTGGCAAAGCGCCTATGCCATTCACTTCGGTTCACCTCATAGCATAAGCCTTTGTAATTTGTCAATGAAAAAATGATGAAACGCCCACTCTCTCTCTCTCTCTCTCTCTCTCTCTCTCTCTCTCCTCTCTCTCTCAAGAGAGAGAGAGAGAGAGAGAGAGAGAGAGAGAGAGAGAGAGAATCGCCTTTTCATATGCAGATAAAGTGCAGGTGAAATATTAAAATAGTTGTGCATTTAACCATGGATAGAATTGATCACTGACTTTATTTTGATTTTAGTTATTCAATGTAAATCATGATTATTATTACAATTGATATCCCATATATGAACAAAGAATTTGATAATAATTATAGAAGCAATGATAATTCATTTCACAGTGTAATAGTACTGAAGTTACTATAAAGTAAAAAAACACCGTACAGTCCTGTACGTATAAATAACAAGAATAAATGTTGAAATCAATGTGCAGAGAGAGAGAGAGAGAGAGAGAGAGAGAGAGAGAGAGAGAGAGAGAGAGAGAGAGAAAGTTGGCCTACTATTATTTGTTCTAATCTACATTATTTTACTTCAAACATGTGTACGTCTAACAAAAAGGTAGCATATAAGTGATCAGCTTAAAAGATAATGTGGATATTTTTAAAATGTGATATGGATTTTAATGCAATATGAATACTCCTGGGGTCTTATACACATTGATTGAGCAATACGTTGGCCAACTGTAATAACGTGTTCTATTTTTATGAGCTCGACTATCAATACCAAGTATTTATAACAACGTGTTCTTTATTATCGAATATTTTAAACTTCTCCTGCCTTGTATAAATGCCATTATATGAAGATAGTACATCAATGTAAAACATTAGAGTCTTATCTTTCTCTTACCCTATAGTTATGATTCTCTTTCATTGTCCAATATCGCAAGTTCTTGTCCAGGCCATAACTTTACACACGATATTAATGCTCTTATATTCACTTATGCATTGTCTAATTCCTCTCTATATAATTCTGCTCTTCTATATGGTCTCCCAGGTCATGTAGATGACCCATCAGTAATCTATAAATCTTATTTTCACTTTCATTAGTCGGTTGAAAAGATTGTATTCTTCCTCCCTGAGTTTATTTTATTTTATTTTGTTTTGCATCACGAATTCTCATATTAATATCCGTAGGCTGATTCATTCTTAGATTAATATGTAGAATTTCTTCCTATATCCAATTATCGTTGTACATTCGATCTGTTCTTCGTTATGCAGGGAAAAAAATGACTGATTTACTCATTTCTATAAAAAGAATATTTCTTCTTTTTATTAAGTCATTAATTAATATATATTATATTCTGATTTCTGCTGCCTCATTACACATTTTGAATTAATAACTGAAGGAAACTCGGTGCGTCGCATAATTTTACCCATAGGGTTCTCCCAAACCTGATCAGGATTTTGACGGTTCTGTCTGATTTCAGTCCGCGTCCTCCGACATCCAGCGCGTTATTGGTCTCGTCCTGGCTTAATTTCCCCCCCATTTTTTTTTTTTTTGGTTGCCGTACAGAATTTCACCGTAACTTCAAACCTAATCCGGGTAAATGATTAATGAAGCGAAGCGAAAAATTCTAGTGCGATTTTCTGAGATTTAATTGGTATGCATTAACGTTACTAAAGAAATTTAGCCAAAAGTACTAAGAGAGAAAATAAAAAAAAAATTGATGGAGTATATTTGATCTTAAAAGATTACTACACCATGATAATGAATGCAACAATGCATGGTATGAAGTTCATTTCCACTCCGAGGCAGTTTAAGAATTTAGGAATTTATTCCGTTAATTCATGATCAAATGTCAAAATTTATAGTTTTCAAAAAATTTTCCCTTTGAGAAGAAAGACTCAGATGGATTTAAAATAAAATAAATCTCCATTTCACACATGCAAATGTTACGAGACTATAACCTTTCCAGCATTAATTAATACTACGGCAATAGTCTCTGGCTTCCTGTTATTGACTTGCATCGTTAGTTAATATCCATTAAAAGACCTTTTAGCTTCAACCTTTAAAAGGAATTTATTTATTATAATCATAACTATAGAAGCATTGTTAATCCTAATTCCTTTATGTGTATAGTTCATTTTACACTCGTCTAATACAAATGTAGTTTCTGTAGCTCTAATTCACAAGTCTCTGACAGGGTGGTAGGTTTTTTCAATCATCTGTGTGTAGATATATTTTCACAAATATTAAGCCATAAATTTCATTATATATTTAATTCATTATAGCTCGGGAATAACATAACTCCAAGTGGAATTATGTGTGATAAGTGCTTCGTCATCAGAGGGATCCAACTGCCGCTTAATTGGGAAACAACGAAAGAACGGTGACTCACTTTGACCATTAAGCCATTAGAGAGGTATGAGCTGATATCGATTCTGTTGTACATATATTTCTATCGAATTCAGGCTTTTGAACTTGGAATCGATATCAGCCCTTCTCCTCTATGGTGGCTGATTGGTGAGTGTGTAACAGGTGGCTAAATATGAAACTTCGGCATTAGATGCTTCACGTTCAATACAGAACACATTACTAGCAGAGCGTACAGGCCTTCCTACAGAGACTGTTCCATTCACTGCTATCCCTCAGGAGCATAGATGGAAATGATGAAAATCCTTTAAGAACCGTTTCATTTTAAGTTCAGTTAAGATAACAGTTGCTGATATGACTCTTGCTAACTCTTGACGCTTAAGTTTGTAAAAGTAAACTTGAAAAAAAAAAAACTACTCATCGCTTGACGCGAATAATTTGTAAGTGAAAACTGCCCACATATTGTTTGAATTAACGGCTTACTCTGGAAATCTGACCCATTTTTTATCCACCATACGTGCAGTAATGGAGTTACAAGTAGGTCGATCTAGTATGCGACTAAGTGTTCGGTAACGGGCGTGACTTTCAAGTACAGGAGTTGCAGTTGCTCTGTGGATTGTAACCGAATCTGGCAGCTAAACCTAGGTTTAGCTACCCCAAGAGCCTACAGGGCTTCTTCCCCGCAAAAACAAAGGAATGGCATTAGGTGAAGAGGGCACAACAAAATTTCTACGGTATTTACGAATATTTTTTTTCCCATAAAATTCAGTCATGCAGTCGACAGCCTTTAGCGTTAAAGGCCTTGCTTGGAAGGATCCAACTCCTGAACTTTCCTGTTGACCACGCAGTGAGAATAAGGCAAGAGCACTACATTAAAAATAAATATATAAAATAAAATAAAAACAACAACTAAAAGTAATAACAAAAAAGATAAACCATAAAAGGTTAGTGGGAAAAAAGGAAAATAATTATTTACCAAAATAATAGAACAGTTGTTTACGATTTGCGTTTATACCCTGCACTATAAATTAAGGTACATAAGTGGGAGTAATTATTACTAGCCGGTTACTGGACATATAAATACCCAATTGCTACATTTTTATGGTCAAAACTGTCCAGATTGAGCAGAAATACCATCAAGGAGAATTAGACCATGAGGCTGACGATCAGTGAGACGACAGATTACCTTAATTTATTGCACATACCACTTACTACTAGAACTACCTGATGTGCCAGAGTAAAACCACAGCAACTGTTTATATTAATACTTCTTACTCATACTTAAATAAACCTATTTGAGCTTGAAAACGTTCATACAGGTTTGTGATAGGGTCATGCTATATACGTTACCTAAAAGACTTAAATTTTTTCTTTAAGAAAATGAATAAATTTCTTAAACCTCAACCTTAACTATTATATATATATATATATATAATATATATAATAATATATATATATATATATATATATATATATATATATATATATATATATATATATATATATATATATATATATATAGACAATCTGGAGTTCATGAAAGGCGTCTCTGTTTATATCCGTTTTAATAAAATGCTGACGGCTTCGTATCACTTGATACATTTTCATGGCTGAAAAACTATTAAAATTAATAATGCTTGCATACACAGTAAGGATTATATACAACATTTACTTATTAACACCATATTTACATCTAAACCAAAGCAAAGAGAAAACAATAAAAAATAAAAGAAAAAAATTATAAATTTTTTAATCATTTAAATAAAAAATCAAAACACAAATTGAAAAATTGAAAAATAA
>NC_061108.1:89176963-89181963 GCF_015104395.2 Macrobrachium nipponense
CAGGGATGGTCTGTTGAGTTCCTTGTGAATAGAGGCCTAGCTACCTCCCTGTAGATACTGCTTGTCCACCCTAGGTAGTGGGTAAGACAAAACCCTGGGTTTGTGGTTTGTTGATGTTAGTGTTAAAGACATTTCAGAGGATATCAAGGAAAGGAAGCTGGTCTCTATTATGAAGCAAAGGTTAGAACGGAGTTCAAAGGTGTCACTGACGTTTAAAAGAGCATTATCCAAGGAAATTATGAAATAGCTGCAGGAAACGATGTCCTATGCCCATTTCATTGAAGACTTTCTTACAACACGAGAATCTGCTCGTAAAAAGTATCTCTAATGATAAGTCCTTAAAAATACCATCTGTTTGTTAATGTATCGTGCGTTGATGCACCTGAAAGGAGCCACCTTGATGGAGCTTAAAGAAGTACTGTAGTTAATCATTCTGCCGAAAGGCACATTAGTGGAAAGGGAGTTTCCATCAATGACGTCATTAGTTTCGATTCAACATACGAGTTCTAGAAATACAGCATGAAGGCGATGCTTTAGCAGGAGAGGAACATCTCAGCATCTTCAGAATATTTTGCTAAATGTTAAGTTAAGATTGACATTTGGCTAATAATGCTGTAACATGGATTCCTTGACAAGAAATACCGTTCGACATGATAGCGCAAAACTATGCGTCATAGTTGGGATCTCCATACGTACAAACGTCATACATACATTGTATATTATATATATATATATATATATATATATATATATATATATATATATATATATATATATATATATATATATATATATATATATATATATATATATATATATATATATATATATATATATATATATATATATATATATATATATATATGTATATATATATGTATATATATATATATATATATATATATATATATATATATATATATATATATATATATATATATATATATATCCGAAAGCTGGTTCACACTGCCATGGGCATTACATGAAAATGAAACGAATGAATGAAGGGAAATGATGAGTTTCAGTTTCAACGACTGTGTCTCTATTGGGTCAACGTACTCTTTTTTCAACTGCAATTGATATCAGTTTCCTGCGTACAACAGTCTTCTGACTGGCTTTGAATAGTAATTCAAAGTATTTCCCTAACTCTCACTCCCTAAAAAGGTAAAAGCAGATAGTGAATGCATATATTTTTACCTTATTTATCGCATCTATTTTTTTCCTTCTTTTGTAAAAATGCATTAACAGCCTTGTATAGAAAAACGAATGTTTAATATAAAAGATGGTTTTTATAATTGCTGAACTCATTTCAGTACACTTTAATCAGAATTATTTTTTTCTTAATTAGCATGCACTGACACTTAACGTTTTCTTAACTACATTTATCAGTTAGTGATCATTAAACTAGAACACTCAATTATACGAGATCTGGCAAAAATATAGTACAACAAATTATAGTTTAAAAGGCTGTCACTACTAAAATTTTATGTCATTATATCTGAATAAAAAAAGGTTATCAATGACGAATAATCACTGTAGAATGATTCGTAGGATTCTCGTTTTTATCGATCCAATGCATATATTTAGAAATATATGTTATCAAAATGGTCCTTAATTTAATGGCATGAACTGAAATAATACAGAGAGAGAGAGAGAGAGAGAGAGAGAGAGAGAGAGAGAGAGAGAGAGAGAGAGAAATAAAATATGTATATTATAAGATTTACGGGGTCATTTAGGTCTGCAAGTAAAGATCTTGGTGTCATCTTAGAAATTGTTATAAGAGACTGGAGGATCTTGCATTACTTCTCAGCATAGTCTGGTCAAATATCGATATGGAACTGTTCATCTGAATTGCTTCACCGAACTTATGAAATTACACAAACTAACGTTATAACTGCAATTTTCATACTGTTATATATATATATATATATATATATATATATATTATATATATATATATATATATATATATATTATATAAATTATTCGAGCTACAAATGTCCTTAATAATTAATTCGCTCTACCTCGGAACTGATATATTTTCATATATTTAAACCGATGGGGAATTTTTCAGTTGATAATAATTTCGTCCCCTCATGGGATCGAACCACCGGCCAGCGGACAGGAACGAAATCAGGATTACATTGACTTGTTAGCCTAATCGGTAACGTCAATGTCGTCCTGATTTCGTTCCTGTCCGCTGGACGGTGGTTCGATCCCATGAGGGGACGAAATTATTATCAACTAAAAAATTCCCCTTCGGTTTCCATATATGAAAATATATCAAATTCCGAGGTAGAGCGAATTAGATATTAAAAAAAACATTTTGTAGCTCGAATAAAACACACACACACTCACACACACACACACACACATATATATATAGTATTATATATATATATATATATATATATAGTATATCATAATATATATATATATAGTATATATATCTATACTATATATATATGATACTATATATATATATATCATACATATATATATGATATATCTTATATCATATATATATATATATATAGATATATATATATATATATATATATATATATATATCATATAGATATATATATATAGATATATATATATATATATACATATGATATATATATAAGTAATATATATATATCTATATATATATATATATATATATATAGAATATATATAGATATACTATATATAGTATAGTATATATATATATATATATATAGATATATATATATATATATATATATATATATATCAAACATATGGGAGGTTGAATTAAAGGCCCAATATTCACTGGTGTCTAAATCTTGTGATTTTCGATCAACGAAACTTTGTGATATCGAAATATTGTAGGAATAAGAAACTAATTTAGGAAAATGGAGTAAAATTAACGACTAAAAACACACAAGAAAGTTTCTGGTACTTCTGTAACATCATTGTTTTCTGCAGATTGTATCCTAAGAACAAGCAACCCTCATTTTTACGGAATGTTGATCCAAAAATAGCGGGCACCGAGGCTGTAACATAATGCTAAAAAAACGTAAAATTATTTTCGTTCGGCCTGAACAAAACTTCATTTATATTCTTATCATATGAGAAAATTGCATGTATTTTATTACTGTAATAAAATATTAATAGGATATGTTCATCTACGATATATTATTTCTTTAGGAGTTTTTCGTTTTCTTCTTCTGCCGGTTTCTTTGACCATTTTGTTGAATTTTAGTAGCAATACAATACTTTATTTAGATTTTTTTGCACAATGTTTTTCTTAATATTAATAATTTTTAGTCTACTTTGCATTACATTTTTTTTAAGATTTTTCCGGTCTGCTTCTAAATACAAAGACCTATATAGGCGAGTGTAATATATTTAGATTGGTCATTTGTTTTTATTCCCTCCATTCTTTGTAACACATTTGTTTCTCTAGTTGCTCCTCCTTTGATACCTGGCTAATCTATCAACTGCTTTTAGTCTTTTTCCATGAATCCAGATATCTAACTTTGTTTGACCTGTGGTTGCATGACTTTAAGTGTCATTACTCCGCACTTTGATGAACTAGAACATTTTTTTTATTTAAACAACGTGCCGCTATCCCTCATTTCTGGCTTGTAATAGTTTTTTACCTTTTGTATTTTTACCATATCTAGTTAAAAAAAAACTTGAGTATAGCCTTCAGCAAATTTGTATTATTTTGATCGATTTTATTTGACTCTGGATTGTTATTTATCAAATATTAAATGATTCCTCCTGTTCCTACTTTAGCTGTATCGCATCATTTCAAAATTATAAAGAAATTTTAATATTTTCCATAACATTCAATATACATCGATTATAAACTCATTTTTATATTCTCTTTATAATCAGTAATTTTAGTTTAGTCGTAGACTCAATAGCTAATTAGTATTTCATATCAATCTTTGGTATTCTTAGTTCCAAATTTAACTCGTTTTGATCATGCTTCTTTTTTATGTACTCCCTTTTTTTAATTATAATTATTTTATTATTTCCGTCATTGAAATGATCATCCTTAGTCATACAAACATACTGTGGTCAAAAATGAAAAATATCGTTATCTGTATATAACAATTTTATATTCATTGCTCCCACACGTAAAGTTTCATTCCAACAACGAGGATAATCAGGAAGAGCGAAAGAAAGGGAAAAGTAAGCAAAGGAGGAGAGAGAAAGGAAATTTCCCTTATGATATTTATTAGGGTCATCAAGTATTAAAAGAATGGACCGTAGGGGACGCGAGAAGAAATAAACCTATAAAGTTCTTAGAAAACTTATCAGGCTATTGATGGTTCTGTGGAATTTCTGCCTAAGCCCTCTGGCGTCTACCTCACTATGTACTCTTGTCAAAGTTGAAATTTTCCGCGAAGATTTTTTCGATTAGACATATCACTCGAAGATTAGACAGTAATTCAAAAACTGAATATGAGAAATGGTAAATAAATTGTATTTGACTGATTTATTATAATTACAAAAACAATGGATGAAGTACTTGATGAACTAGAAGTGCTTTCAATGGAATGCGAGTTAGAACATCTTAGATATATATAATGTAAAGCTGTTTAAAGGTAAGAAAGTAAAATCTTAAATAAAATATAAACTTTGTCGATTTAGATTCTTATACGAAAGTAGTAGGGTTACGTAAGAATTAATAGGATTATTATCAATAATCTCTGAATGGATGTTACAACATCATTCAGTGACACTTATAATTAAAACAATAAATATCACATTTGAATGCCTTCAATTTTAAAATAGAAATGGATACAAAGTTTTATTGAAGTTAAACGCATAATGGTATTCTTGAATGCCAATTCTTTTCAGCATTTACTAATTTATGAACAATATTTTCTATTTCGTTGAGGAATGTCTTTCTTTATTACCGACTTTTGACAAATTACTCTTATATCCAGCCTTTCAGACAGACATTTAATTATGCTATAGTTCAGACATCGGTGATTCTCTTATTGTCTACCCCTGTA
>NC_061108.1:89194463-89196963 GCF_015104395.2 Macrobrachium nipponense
GTGAGGGGACTAAGTGTCCTGTGTGGAGGAAACTATAATATTTTGGAGAAGAGATAATTGGTGTGACTAATTACTGAGTAAGACATTTAAATACCGGGGGTTATCTGAGTTGATCGATCTGTGAATTACCATTCCATTAATTATCCTGTAAGAACCTGAATTATTCAAGTAGTACTTTTCTTTGAATAAATGTATATTTTTATAACTCCGACTCTGATTTGATGACCTGATGGAATGGAGAGAGAGAGAGAGAGAAGGATATGCCAGTGATCACCTTGGAGAGAGAGAGACCTTACAGACCTTACAGACCTTACATCTTGTTCGGGTTGCCCCAGGTCCCTCAGTGTGAGGCACCTCTAATGTCTACCAGAGAGTGCTAGTACATCTTCCGGTATATTTTGCATTCTTCCAATCTTGGATGGTCTGGGATGCAGTTTAGATATTTGTCGAGCTTATTCTTAAACACATCTACGCTCACTCCTGATATATTCCTCAGATGAGCTGGCAACGCATTGAATAGACGCTGCATTATCGATGCTGGTGCGTAGTGGATTAATGTCCTGTGTGCTTTCCTTATTTTTCCTGGTATAGTTTTGGGCACTATTAATCTACCTCTGCTTGCTCTTTCTGATATTTTTAGTTCCATGATATTTTCTGCTATTCCTTCTATCGTGTTTCCATGCCTGAATTATCATGTAGCGTTCTCTTCTCCTTTCTAGACTATATAATTTTTAAGAATTGTAGTCTTTCCCAGTAGTCTAGGTCCTTAACTTCTTCTATTCTAGCTGTAAAGGACCTTTGTACACTCTCTATTTGTGCAATATCCTTTTGATAGTGTGGGTACCATATCATATTGAATATTCAAGTGGACTACGAACATATGTTTTATAAAGCATAATCATGTGTTTCAGCTTTTCTTGTTTTGAGTGCCGTAACAACATTCCATTTTTGCTTTACATTTTGCCAACAGAGTTGCTATTTGATCATTGCATAACATGTTCCTATTCATCATCACACCAAGGTCTTTAACTGCTTCCTTATTTGTGATGGTCTCATTATTAGGTCCCTTATATGCATATAGCTTTCTTTCTCTGTCTCCATAATTTATTGATTCAAATTTATCAGAGTTAAATACCATCCTATTTACCTCTGCCCAATCATATACTTTGTTAAGGTCTCTTTGTAGAGCGTTCCTATCTTCATCACAAGTAATTTCTCTACTTATTCTTGTGTCATCTGCGAACTACTCACTACCGAATCCTTAACATTATTGTCTATGTCTTCATCATAATAACAAACAGTATTGCAGCTAACACCGTACCTTGCGGCACACCGGATATTACCTTGGCTTCATCCGATTTCTCGTCGTTTGCAATAACTATCTGTTTTCTGTTGTGTAAAAATTCTTTTAACCATCTTCCTACTTTATCCACGATATTGTGTTTTCTAATTTTCTTCGCCAATATATTATGGTCTACTTTATCAAAAGCTTTTGCAAAGTCTAAATAAACCACATCTGTTTCATTTCCGCTTTTCATATTTTTGAATATGTTTTCACGGTGGACTAACAGTTGGGTTTGTGTACTTTTTTCCGGGTACGAAACCATGTTGTCCTTTATTAAACAAATTATTTTTTATTAAATGTTTCATAATATTTTTCTTCATTACCCTTTCTACACTTTCATAAATATGTGATGTTAGACTCACAAAGGCCTATAATTACTTGCCTCTAGTCTTGATCCACTTTTGAAAGTAGGGGTAATATATGCTAATTTGTGCTCATCATAAATCTTGCCTGTATCTACACTTTGTCTTAATAATATTGCAAGTGGCTTTGCGATAGAAGAACTCTTTCTTTAACAATATAGCAGGAATTCCATCAGGCCTGCAGCAGCTCCATTTTTAATTTCATTAATAGCCTGCACAATATCAGCTTCATTAATATCTATGTCAGCTAAAATTTATTCACATATTTTCATCCCTTACTTCTATATCATTATCTTCATTATCTATTCTAGGGGTGAATTCTCTCTTATATCGTTCTGCCAGTATGTTGCAAATTTCCCCTTTTTTTCATTCGTTAATCTCCTTCAATTCTCAGAGGGCCTATTTCTATTCTTCTTTTATTCATCTTCTTCGCATATGAGTATAATAGTTTGGGGTTTTGCTTGATATTTAATAGGGTTTTTTCTTCCAAGTCCCGTTTTTCATTTTCTTTTGATTGTATAATCTTTTGTTCTGCATTTTCTATCTTACTTTTAGTTCTATAACTTCCATGCATTTTTTCTTTTGCAAGACCTTTTTTTCCACTTTCTGATTTTCTGGAAACAAGATCCTTCTGTCTCTTGGTATGCATGAATGATGTTTTACTTTTCTTCTTCGGTATATATTTTTCCACTATTATCTCCAATATTTTATATAATATCTCCGTATTTACCCTTATGTCATCACTTACGAAAAGTTATCCCAATCTTTGTTTAATTCTTCATTAATTTCTGAC
>NC_061108.1:89199463-89206963 GCF_015104395.2 Macrobrachium nipponense
TGAACAAACGAACATTCACATTTTTATGTATGTATATATATATATATATATACTATATATATATATATATATATATTTATATATAATATACATATTTATATGTATATATATATATATTATATATATATATATATATATAACATATAATATATAAATTTCCACTGCGATCCCAAGGCCAGCATACATTGGGATAAGGAGCTGTGTAACCTTGTAGAGGTGCAGTGGCTTAAACCTACCATAAGACTGCTTGGGGGTTATGTTGGAACCTCTGTGACCTTTTAGGAAGCAATAGGCTTATGGATGGTACAAATTAACAGCTCTGAGGGCTCACGACAGGCCTAGCAAGCCGGTGAGCTGCTATAAATTGCTCATGAACCGCACGACTTACTTCAGGACAGACCCATTGATCAAAGGATGCCCGGGCACATCCTGACTCGGAATGTTATTGGACATGGACAGGGAAATAAATCTTTGAGATCAGGAACAATTAATCTAAGTACTTTGAGAGGTAAGGAGGAGGAGGTAATCATGATGATGGAGGAGAGAAAAATAGACATTTTGGGGCTGTGTGAAACCCGTTTACCAGAAGGAACAAAATTATTGCATAACAATTACCAATTATTTTACAAAGGTGGAAGAACCGCACGACACGGAGTAGGTTTTATTGTGAGTGAAGAGCTAGCTGGAAAAATTAGTCATCTAGAATTCAAATGTGATAGGATTATTAGCATTTCCTTAAAGTTAGGAACATTTCAAGCCAGCATAATTCAGGTGTATGCACCACAGCAGGGCCGCCCTCAAGAAGAAAAGGAAGTATTCTACAGACATCTACAAGAAGTAAAAGATTCTGTCCCATATGTAGAGAATACATTAATAATTGGAGATATGAATGGACATGTTGGGCAAGACAGGACAGGCATAGAGAGCATATTGGGAGCATTTAGCATTGGAGACAGAAATAGAGAAGGAGAAAACATAATTGATTTTTGCATACTAAACCAGATGTCCATTATGAACTCTTTCTATAATCAAAGAGAGCCACAAGTGGACGTGGTACCGATGGAACTCGGCTTTAGGAGCATATACTGAAAAATCAATGATTGATATGGCAATAACAAATAACAAAAATATGGTCAGAGATGTAAAAAGCATCCCCTCTGTGTCATTCGACTCAGATCACAGGCTTCTCTTAATTAAATTAAAGATGACAAAACCCAAACCAATTAAAAGCCAAGTGAGAGAAAGATTTATTTTAGAGAATATGAGAGAAGAGGAGTGCTTAGTTAGATATCAAACCGAAATAAGTAGAGCTAAACAAATGCAACACGAGAGCAATGACCCAAATGAAAAATGGAGACACTTTAGAATGGCTGTAGTGGGTGCTGCTAATAATACAGTGCAAAAGAAAAGGCCGCTGTTGCAAACAAAATGAAACTCTTCAGAAAATGGATGAAAACTTTGAATTTGGAAGATCACAATAACTATAAAGAAGCGTCGAGAGAAACGGAAAGAATAAAAGCTCAAACAAAAAGAGAAACATGGGAAAGAATAGGAGAAGATCTGGGAAATGATCTCCAAGGTACCAGAAAACTCATATATAGCACTGCCAAAAACTATAGAAAGGGAAGCCAACCACCCACTTATGTAATTCAAAGGACCCTATGGATGGGACAATTTTAACCGAACCCCGAGAAATTGAATTAGGATGGAAACATCACTTTGAAACACTACTAAACAACGGAAACAATGACCTTGAAGAGCATGTAGAATTTGATGTGGTTGGGGATGCAGAACCTGACATAACAACACTGGAGTTAAAAAATGCTCTCAAGAGGATGAGAAATGGTAAGGCCCCTGGAGTGGATACAATACCTGCAGAGAACTCCTTAAAAACATGGGGGAGGGGATGGAGTCATCTGGATATAGAGCTAATCGACATACTCTGGAATGGGCAAATGCCACCTGAAGACTGGAGAAAGATATCTAATATGCCCATCTTAAATAAGAAAGGTGACAAGACAAATTGCACCAATTATAGAGGAATATCCCTAATGTCACATGCTTTTAAAGTATATGAAAGAATACTTGAAACTAGATTGAGAGGATATGTTGAACCAAAGCTGGGTGAATGCAAAACGGTTTTCGACCAGGAAGAGGGACAACTGATATGATTTTCTCCCTCAAGATGATATTTGAGAAGAGCTGGGAATGGGACAGGGATAGATATATTGCTTTTATAGATCTAGAAAAGGCTTTTGATACAGTACCAAGAATGAAAATATGGGATGCCCTAAAAGACCCTTACTATGGAATCCCTGAGAAACTTATAAGAGCAATTTATAACACCTATCAAAACATCAGATCCAGAGTAAAAACAAATCAAGAGAATGAAGACTGGTTTGAAATAAAATCAGGAGTAAGTCAGGGCAGCGTCCTTTCGCCACTTCTTTTTATATTGTTCTTAGATAAATGTATGAGGGAACTAGGTGAGGATGAAGCTGCAGATATGACCATCAACCTTATGTATGCAGATGACCATACAATGATAGCCCTCAGCGCAGAATCTCTCCAAGAAAACGTCGACAACTGGAACGCGATCTTAACAGCTAATGGAATGCGGATCAACAAGAATAAGACAGAGATCATGCACCTATCACGAACACCAAGTAACGTAGATGTAGAATTAGAAGGTCAGACATTGAAACAGTGTAGAAATTTCAAATACTTAGGAGTAGAGTTTAGTGACCAAAACGATTCAAAACTGGAAATAACTACCCGAATACAGAAATTCAGTAACAATCTGTATCTGCTCTACCCACTAATGAAAGACAGAAATATACCTCTCTTGTGGAGAGAGGGCAGAAATATACCTCTCTTGTGGAGAGAGGGCAGCTTAGATGGTTTGGACACACCAAAAGAATGGAGGAGGAGCGATATCCTATAAGGTTTTTGGAATGGACACCGGAAGGAAGGAGACCGGTAGGAAGACCAAAAATGAGATGGCTACAAAACATAGAGAGATGAGTAGAGAGGAGAGGCTCTAGTTTGCGGGAAGTTGATGAGATGAGGCTCTATGATGATCGCCAAGAATGGAGACTGTTCCTGAAGCAGGACGACTGACAGGCCTGGAGGCCTACCTGGCGTCTGGTGAGAAAGGTGAGAAAGATATAAATTTATATATATACATATATTTAATTTCTGTATTACTTATTGTGTGAGTTTTATGTATGCTCGAATATTATTAATAAATATCAGTTTTCAAAATATTTTGATAATCCATTACAACGTGTTTACATTCAAAAATTCAGAAATCCTAATTAAGACTTGTAAACACTTATGGGTATATAAAAGTAAAAATTAGATATGTTAATAGATTTTTCAGAATACAAATCATAAACGAAATTATTAAATTGAAAACGAAAACATTTTATTTGAAATCTATTTTATGAGTAAAAGAATTGCCGCTTTGTGAGGCAAGGCCATGTCGTTATCAAAAATGATATCAAGGGTTTTATGTTTCACTACTGTAAAATATTTATTTTCGATTCTTCACTGGCGACCAGCCCTCCCTTACGGGCCAGCGTACGCAAAAGCATAATCACTATTATCATAATCTGGCACAAAAATAATGATGAATTCGTTTGCATCCCTAATTGAAACCTGACACCAGAAGCAACAACCATTGAACCGTTCATATGATCCCTGCATTGCGATATAGTTGTCTGACGTTTTTGTTTAACTGATACTCATAAAAAAACTTCATTTTAGATAATTAAGTGTTGGTGGCGTGTCTATGTATGCAATAGGCCTTTATGTTACGTTAAACAAGTTTGCTTTAATTTTTTATATATTGTGGTATATATTTAGTCATACCGGTATTGAATAGATTTTCGGGCAAAATTTGTTAAGGTAACTGTTCATTAGTCGAATTCACGATTCACGCGAAGCGAATGTAAAACTATAAATAACGGCATAAAATACTCAACAGATATTCTTATTCTTTGAATGTATAATGATACTGATACAGTAAAACCTTCGGAATGATATTTGCTTTATTTCAGAAATCAGAAGAATTGTTTTGTATGATTATCATATAATACAGAAACATCACACTTTACCTTCCGTGTAGGAGTATCTTCCATCTTTCAACTGCAGGAAAGACATCCTCTTCATTGCACTCAAGGGTCATTTTAGAAATATCCTGCAAAAAAATATAAAATAATTTCAGAAACACTATTGGGCTAATGTTCATAGAATACTTGTTAGGTGGGGGGGAATCACCAATTAGAAATCCACTATAGGTTCCTTGGGCCGCTTTATATGGATTCAAACACATGTTCGTCATCCAGACCTTGAGTAAATTATCATTCTTAGAATAAAATTTAGTATACTTAAATATATTCAGGACAAAAAATAGGGACTATCTAAGTAAGCACATTAGAATACAATACTTAAACAGACAGGCAAAGAAAGTATAAAACTGGAAGGTTTGCACAGCTGCAGTTCACAAACCCACTTCAGAATAATGAAAATAGCATACTGGACAAATCATGATAATCTGAAGATAGAAAAAGAAACGTACGAAATTACTGAGTATAACTTTTTTACTGTGTAAATACTATATAAATAAGTTATACTCAGTAATTTTGCAGGTTTCTTTTCCAATAAACAAGAATTTTGTGTGAATTTATTTCCATCTTATCTTTGTTTTTCATAGCAATCCAGTCTACCAGTAAGTCAAACCACGTGCAATTTTTCTTTAAAAGCTAGATTCACAATACGTGGAAGGTAATAACCAACATTCATTCCGCTCTACAACAATTTACCCGATATGCAAGCAGAACGCACGTCAGGTTAGGAAAATCCTGCAAAAATGACGTACTGCGTTTGCTAAACGACAACGAACCATGGAAGCGATATGGGAGTAACAATTACTTAGCAAATTGAAAATTTAGTTCGTCCCAACTGGTCTCGTTGGCGTAATTCATTGGGCTGTATATGAAGGGTATATGATGGGCAGATGTGGGCATTGGAATGCTTTCACTGGTCAGTTTCATTCAACTACGCGTAACAGATAACCGTTTCCATGTGGATATTTCTAAGACGTGTTTGTAAAAAAAAAAATAGTTTTAAGTTTTTTAATAGTCAATTGAAAAAAAAAATATATCTATGGAAGCGTTATTTAATATTCAATGAATACAGTATTCCTTTGACAAAAGTACAAAACATTTTTTATAAATCCAAATTACTGTATATGCGTGTGTGTGTTTGTGTGTGTGTGTGTGTGTGTGTGAAGAATATTGAAAAAAGTGAGGGATGGAAGAATACATAGACGTGGTAACACAGATTAGCATCAGTATAATCCAGAAATGGTAAAGGAAGACATAAATTGATGGATAGATGCAATGACCGTCACTGGAAAGAAAGGATCTTAATATGCAGTGTGACCGTCATTCTAACATTTGTTCAGAACTGATAAGTTATTTGATTCTCTACACAACCCAAGAATTCAAAAGTATCTGACATCTTTCGCAGGCCATTACAATATTCTCATGGAGAAAAATGGGGACTATTTTGAAAGATGAATTCCTGTCTTTCTTCTTAATTAACACGTTTGCTGCTGACGGTGGTTGGCAGGGCAATATAGCAGTAGAAGAGAAACAGCGTTCTACTTGTGATAGATCACTAATAGTCGACATTACACAGTAGTCTTGGCTGAAAAGAAATTGGACACTAAGATGACTTGGTGAAAAGATTATCCGGAATCTACTCTCTGGTCTGAAGTTATTTGGGATCATGCCAAGATCAGCCAACCCACGATTTTAAAACATTACACCACTTTGATTTATATATATCATATATACATACACACACAGATATATATATATATATATATATATCTATATATATATATATATAATCAAAGTGATATAATACTGTCTAGAAAAATAGTGGGTTCGCTAAACTTGACATGATCCGTTATTTGATTGGAAGATTTGGATATTTTTCTGTTAGAGGGGTGTCTTGAGTCTGACTGTGTGTAGCCATACCTTCTCTATTGTCCTCGATCACGTTAACCAGCAGGGTGGTGTCTTGAAAGCTTCGTGAGAGCAGGTAAGGTCATATCTATAGCCATTACTGTCAAGACCTAGTAGTGGGTGAGTGTAGGCAGTAGCAGCAAGGTGTAGACTTAAACTTCTAGAGAGATGTGCATCATTCCAGATGAAGATATGGCAATTATGGTGTGAAATTATATGAAGTGTAATTATGTAACAAAGTTCAATAAGCCTTGCGTATTATTCTTGAAATCTGATTTTTTTTGTCTCAACACCTGTCAGGGGAAACGACCATTCTAAAATATCTGGAATGCATCATCGAGGTAGTGTTTTATTTGTTTCTTTTATAAATAGACAAGTTCTGTTTCTGTACTCTGAATGAAAAGAATCTGCTAGAGTGGAGTTACTTGGTAAATATTAACAAATCTTTATGTAAACCCCTTTTGTCCTGATTGCATTTCACAGGTTAGTGATATGTCCGAATGTTGTTCTGTTCTTTTTTTAAACAGATTTTTTCATCAATAACATTATAAATAACATTTTTATATTTATCGAGTTTATTCACTAATGACACTCAAATGAACGAATTTATGATTTTTCACCGATTATACCAAATGAGTGAATATTCAATATGCGATAAAAAGTGAAAAATAGACAAATAAGGGTGAAATCCGGTTAAAATGTTTCTCAGAGAACCTACAGCAAGTATATTTGGATAAAAGAAACAAGAAATATTTTCATGGAGGAGCATGACCTCCGAATTTGAATGAGTCTCGTAACATATGGCAACTGCCAGAAGGATCCTTTTGGATAACTCTCCCGGGATCAATTTAGTCTCCAAAGGGGAATTTGTTGACTAAAGTGAGTACAATGGTAATTTATAATTTCATAGTCACTACAATTTGTTTTTATATTTTTCCCTTTTCCATTTTCAGTTTTTTCTCTCTCTTTTTATTTAGTGTGTGATTTGTGTGGGATATATTTTATTTCCTTTTATGCTCAGTGTTTCAAGGAGTCATCCAAAAAGAACAAAAGGTAGGTTAATTCAAATGCAATTTTTCCTTTCTGCAACATGATTTAGAATTAACAATGTTATGGTTGCATATAACAAGAAAGACAGGTAGACAAAAAAATTACATACAACGCAAAAGAGAAAGATATAAAAGGAGGCTTGGAAGATGTTTAGAACGAAAACTGGAGAGAGGAGAGAGAGAGAGAGAGAGAGAGAGAGAGAGAGAGGTTGAAAACCATGAGTCACACGTGCCTAATGTGCAAGAGATGAGCAGAATGTTTTTAATGCGGATACTTTTAAAGTTGATATTTTGAATGATAATATTCTTGCTACTTTAACTTCGTGTTACTTATTGGCAAAAGCTAAGGGCATGAAATTTTCACTTGAACGTACTTATACTGAATTTGCTATATAAACAAAAAATAGTTGGGA
>NC_061108.1:89214463-89231963 GCF_015104395.2 Macrobrachium nipponense
CAAATCTTCCACAGAAGCACCTCATGCACTAATATCAAACGAGCTTAAGAATTGCAGCGAAGCAACTGTTTGTAGACTTCCGAAAACACAGACGATGAAAAGGACAATAAGAAGTATCAGATTTGAGAAAAATTGCCTGCCACCACTTCCACAGTGCCAAAGTGAATTGACTCTTACTAGCGAGTATACGAAAACGTTTCGAGGTGAAAAATTTTTAATTTTCGACTCTGGACCAACTGAAAATCGCATATTAATTTTTCTCAGTGTATCTTTCGTGCCATCCAGGCTAATGGACTGAAAAGAAGATATGAAGAGGATGCAGAATTTGCTCTAAATCTCCATTATTTGCCCGCCATAGCATATGTGCCTGTTGATTCGGTAGTCAGTGCATTTGAATTGCTATGTGATGCTGATACCCTCCCGAGTGAAGCAGAAGCCGTAGTGGACTATTTTGAAGATACGTGGATAGGCCGTCCTGACAGAAGAAACTGTCGAAGACCTCCCAAGTTTGAGCTCGAGATGTGGAATGTTTATGAATCTGCTTTATTATCCCTACCGAAGACAAATAATGCGGTAGAAGGCTGGCACCGAACTTTTGAAACAAGTTGCTGGGCACCACCCTAATATATGGAAGTTTATCGACTTCCTGAAGAAGGAACAAAATTATAATGATGTAAAATTTGACCAATCCTTAGCTGGTTCTTCATCTCAACCATCAAGAAAGAAATACAGTCATTCTTCTGAACGAATAAAACGGATTGTTGAAAAATACTCTTTACATAGCGATATTAAACATGTATATTTTATACATGTTTAATAAATAAAAAAAAATCTACATCGTTTTCTAATATCCTAAATAAAGACTAGTAGGTAATTATTTCATATATCAAAGATAAAAGGTTAAAAGCCGAAACAACCAACAAGAAATGAAACATTAACTAAGGCTGCAATCTGAATTTGTCACCAATTATAAGTCAATGAAAATATTTTATTTTCCATTTGGCCGATTGAATTTTGTTTAAGACCCTTTTTTTTTCTATCAATTGTTGTCGGTGAATTGTGCACTCGATAAACTGAGCATGTCGATGAACTGTTGTCGATGAACTGTTGTCGGTAAATTGTTGTCGGTGAATTGCTGTCGGTAAATTCGCCTAGACCCTATTTTTTCAGAGTGAAATATACCCTCCTCCTATTTCGTTACATAAAGTGGCGTGTGAATAGGAAGATTTCTGCTATTTTTATATTCAATTAAATTATTAATTTTCATCATTGTAAAACTGAGTAATGAGACGTTTTATAAGATCTATGCAATACAAGACTTGTAAAACATTCTATGAGTTTGCAGTTAACTAGTTTTATTCCTTTGAACAGAGAGTGTATTCAACACCGACTACTCAAATCTTCCTTAATTGAGTAAGATAACACTGTTTGTAAAACCCCTTTTACTGACCTATGGATTTAGTAAAAATTCCTTTTGCCGTTTATGTCTATCTCAGTACTTCACAGAAAATCCTCACAGAAAGAGCCAACCTGCATATCAAAACTGTTAGTGAAGGTTTGCTGCAGCAATTCACCCACCGTTAGCACGAAAGACCCGCATGTGAAAACATAAAAAATAGAGATGCCTAAAACACTTATTTGCAGCACGTGCCTGGTGGAATCTTTTAAGGCTTTATCTGGGAGCTTGTGCTACAATCCTCCTGTGTAGAGTGCGAATCAGAGACCTTTGAAGAAAAGATTGACTGGGGTGGGGGAACGAAGTTTGGGATTCAAAAGACTGGGATAAGCTTTTCTGAACAGTCAATACGGCTTTAAGGCTTTTTGAAATTCCATTGCTGTTCTCGCTTACTAGGGCCTATACTGTCTGTTTGGTCTCAATAAAAGAAATAAATTATATAATCTCCATAGCTCAGACGATTTTTTTTTCTCTCTCTCTGGATTTCTATCTAGGATATAAAACGATGAGTAGTAAGGAAAGTAAAGAAATGAAAATAGAAATTTGTCAGAAAATTAAAAGCATTTATTTCCATGGAATGTCTTGTTAGATATCATAAAGAAACATATTCAGTAGTTTAACATTCGGAATTTATATAATGAATAACTGGGAAAATTGGAGTAGGATATAGTCGCTCACATCTCGTCGTCTGGTTATCAGTATCAAGTCTGCATTAAAATAAAATAAGAAGCAAAGGGCCACAAATCAATTGATTATCCTTCTTATTGCAAATCAAAATAATATACTAGAACCGTTCAACATGTATTTTTTATTTAACTGGTACAAGGTTTTTCAGTTTTTTTGGACAATACTCTTTTATTATGCATAAATACGTTTTAAGGTATTCACTATATCAAATTTACTATTAAATAGAAGGCAAAGTACACACACACACACACACACACACACAATATATATATATATATATATATATATATATATATATATATATATATATATATATATATATGTGTGTGTGTGTGTGTGTGTGTGTGTGTGTGTGTGTGTGTGTGTGTGTGTGCATAAACATGGATGAAAGGATGTTCTCATGACTCCATGATGATTTACGCTTGTGTTAGTCATCTGCTTAGTTTGAAACTGATATCCGAAATTTGAAGCATGATTAGACTATGATAGGTAAAGAGTAATTAAAGCATTGCAGATGCTGTTACACATGCACTAGATTACAAATGTTCGATAGTTATTATTAAAGTTTTATTTTTCTTACTCTAATGAAAATATTGTCTGAAAGTAAAACCGAACCGACAGGGGGCTAAGTTTAAGGGATTTGTTTCCTACTGTACTATTATATACAAATTTTCTAATAACTGAAATATGCTGAAAAATAACTCAAATGGTTTTAGAGCTGTAATGAAAAAAACAATATGGCTCAACTTGTAAGGATTATTCTTGACAGAACAAATTCATTAACGTAACATCAAACAATATGATAACCCATCAAAACCTAAGGCCTTTAATAATATGAAACATCGAAATATTAGTAACCATCATTTAAATAGTATCGATTTCCACCTGCCAATAATTTACTAAGTTTCTTTATAATTTCCCATTCAATCTCTTTCGTAATCATTACCAGTATACTCTAAACATGGAGCGATTGCTATTAAACTTGAGTTAATATCATAAAATTCTTCTATCAATTCCGAATGAACATCTCAGAAACATGAATTTTTTGGACCGATCTATTCCCACTATAATAATTCTTCGCACGAAGTTCAAGTTTGCCTAACCTCATCACCGACAGGAAAAACCTCATTCAAATCCTTCCACAATATTTTGAAAAGAACAGCTCTTCTCGGAAAGAAATGAAATGAAATTCCAGAACACTCGTTTACAAGACATCCCTGGTGAAATCACTTAGCGGCTTTACCTCGGAGCTAGAGCTACAATGCTTTAGTGAGGCGAGCAAAAGAGATTCTTCGAAGGAAAAGTTCCACTGGGGCGGGAGTGGAATCTGTGGATGAAGTATTGGATGCCGAATGTTTCAAGGCAAAAATTGAAAGAACAGTTAAGCCTGCAAGGCTCGTGAAAATTTTATGACTACCTTTCATCACTGAAGCATCGTAGCATTCATATGTCGCGGAAAGTAGTAAAAATTAATAGTGCATTTTAAATATATACATATATATATATATATATATATATATATATATATATATATATATATATATATATATATAATATATATATATATATATATATATATGTATATATATATATATATATATATATATATATATATATATATATATATATATATATATATATATATATATATATATATATATATACATATATATATATATATATATATATATATATATATATATATATATATATATATATATATATATATATTATATATATATATATATATATATATATATATATATATATATATATATATATATATATATATATATATATACATATATATATATATATATATATATATATATATATATTAATAGTTTCCATTTGCCAGCATACTTTAATGATGCAAACGAAACACCGCCCTATGTAAAGTGACTTGTGCCATAAAAATAATTATAAAGTATATAAGTCAGATACGCTTGCATGAAAATCAAATTCAAGAAAATTTCAGGTGATGCCTTTTGTTTTTAGATCTGCTAATAACGTCGATTTATTTTAGCTAACAATCTTTTTCAAGATCTGTCACTAAATCAGTAATAATAATAATAATAATAATAATAATAATAATAATAATAATAATAATAATAATAATATTAATAATAATAATGTGGCGCCAGTGGAGGAGTGGGTTAGGTCGTCAATAGACTTAAGTCAAGTTAAGCAACATTGGCTCTGGTCAGTTGTTGGATGGGTGACCGCTCTCCTCGGCGTTGATTCCTTGGGAAAGGATCTTTACCATAATTTCCTCAGTCTACTCAGCTGTAAATGAGTACCTATCCCTGATGGGGTAGGGTCCAGCTATGGGTTAAATAGCAAAACTCAGCAATGATGGAAAGAAATGAAGGAATAAACGACAACGACGTAAATGGAACCTCTGGCAACAAAGGAGCTTTGTCCGGCAACCAGGTATTCAACCCAATTGAAGGGGAAGACGGTCAGGTACTTGGAGGTCGTCATCCAGCAACTGATCACCACAACGACAGTAATCAACAGCCTGAGATTGGAGCTACAGAGGCAAAAAGGAAGAAATGGACAAGAGAAGAAAATAAGGAAATATGGAGATGCTACATCAGAAGCAACCCGACGGAGAGAGGATATAGAAGAAGATTGGTCAACATCTGGAATGAGAGGAATAACACCCCCCAAACAGAGCAGAGGCTGGCAGACCAAGTAAGGAACATAAAGAAAAAGAACTGGCTCTCCCCAACAGAAAGAGAAGAACTGGAAAGGGAAATGTCACACGACAACGAATTACACGAAGACGAACTGAGAGACGATGCCACAGAAGACGACAGGGAGGATGAGGTATCAAACAACGACACACGAAGAAACACCGACGAAGTAACAGAGAGGACGGAATGGGTAGAAAAGATTAGACAATGGATGGAGCCAAATACAGAGAGAACAAAGATCCCCTCCATGAAAGCCTACAACACCAAGAAATTAAGGGAGAAAACAAGTGAGGTCAATGAAAATAATGGGCATAATACACACCACCAGTATCACAGAAACAAATAACTTGACATATGCAGGAGCAAGATTAGTAGCAGAACTGATGGGAATTCGAACACCAACACCACCAGCACAACCAAACCAACAGAAACCAAAACAGCAACCTCCTTGGAAAAGGCGCCTGGAAAAGCAAATCATGGTGATGAGATCTGACTTGAGTAAACTGAAAGAGATGGCAGAAAAAAGGCTAAGAAGCAAGAAAACAAGGGAGGAACTCAACGAGAAATACAAAGTACAAGAGAGGGGACTAAACAACACAATAGAAGATGTAAAACAGAGGCTTAAGGCCAAAGCACATAAGATCCAACGGTACATGAACAGGAATAAGGGATACCAACAGAACAAACTATTCGGAACCAACCAGAAAAGACTATACAGCCAACTAAGAGGGGAAGACAACCACCAAAAAATTCCTGAAGCCGAACCAAGTAAGAGACTCTGGGAAAACATATGGAGCAATCCGGTATCACACAACAAACATGCAACATGGCTCCAGGAAGTCAAGGAAGAAGAAACAGGGAGAATAAAACAAAGATTCACAGACATCACGACAGACACAGTCAGACACCAACTAAAGAAAATGCCAAACTGGAAAGCCCCAGGTCCCGATGAAATCCATGGATACTGGCTCAAAAACTTCAAGGCCCATACACCCACGAATAGCAGAACAACTCCAGCATTGTATCTCAAATCACCAAGCACCCAAATGGATGACCACAGGAAGAACATCCTTAGTACAAAAAGACAAGAGTAAGGGAAATATAGCCAGTAACTACAGGCCTATCACCTGCCTACCATTAATGTGGAAGTTACTAACAGGTATCATCAGTGAAAGGCTATACAACTACCTAGAGGAGACAAACACCATCCCCCACCAACAGAAAGGCTGCAGAAGGAAGTGTAGGGGCACAAAAGACCAGCTCTGTTAGACAAAATGGTAATGAAGAACAGTAGGAGAAGGAAAACCAACCTAAGCATGGCATGGATAGACTATAAGAAAGCCTTCGACATGATACCACACACATGGCTAATAGAATGCCTGAAAATATATGGGGCAGAGGAAAACACCATCAGCTTCCTTAAAAATACAATGCGCAACTGGAAGGGGAATACAATACTTACAAGCTCTGGAATAAGACTAGCAGAGGTTAATATCAGGAGAGGGATCTTCCAGGGCGACTCACTGTCCCCACTACTCTTCGTAGTAGCCATGATTCCCATGACAAAAGTACTACAGAAGATGGATGCCGGGTACCAACTCAAGAAAAGAGGTAACAGAATCAACCATCTGATGTTCATGGACGACATCAAGCTGTATGGTAAGAGCATCAAGGAAATAGATACCCTAATCCAGACTGTAAGGATTGTATCTAGGGACATCAGGATGGAGTTTGGAATAGAAAAATGCGCCTTAGTCAACATACAAAAAGGCAAAGTAACGAGAACTGAAGGGATAAAGCTACCAGATGGGAGCAACATCAAACACATAGATGAGACAGGATACAAATACCTGGGAATAATGGAAGGAGGAGATATAAAACACCAAGAGATGAAGGACACGATCAGGAAAGAATATATGCAGAGACTCAAGGCGATACTCAATCAAAAACTCAACGCCGGAAATATGATAAAAGCCATAAAACACATGGGCAGTGCCAGTAATCAGATACAGCGCAGGAATAGTGGAATGGACGAAGGCAGAATCTTGCAGCATAGATCAGAAAACCAGGAAACATATGACAATACACAAAGCACTACACCCAAGAGCAAATACGGACAGACTATACATAACACGAAAGCAAGGAGGGAGAGGACTACTAAGTATAGAGGACTGCGTCAACATCGAAAACAGAGCACTGGGGCAATATCTGAAAACCAGTGAAGACGAGTGGCTAAAGAGTGCATGGGAAGAAGGACTAATAAAAGCAGACGAAGACCCAGAAATATACAGACAGGAGAAAGACAGAAAAGAACAGAGGACTGGCACAACAAACCAATGCACGGACAATACATGAGACAGACTAAAGAACTAGCCAGCGATGACAATTGGCAATGGCTACAGAGGGGAGAGCTAAAGAAGGAAACTGAAGGAATGATAACAGCGGCACAAGATCAGGCCCTAAGAACCAGATATGTTCAAAGTACGATAGACGGAAATAACATCTCTCCCATATGTAGGAAGTGCAATACGAAAAGTGAAACCATAAACCACATAGCAAGTGAACGCCCGGCACTTGCACAGAACCAGTACAAAAAGAGGCATGATTCAGTGGCAAAAGCCCTCCACTGGAGCCTGTGCAAGAAACATCAGCTACCTTGCAGTAATAAGTGGTACGAGCACCAACCTGAAGGAGTGATAGAAAACGATCAGGCAAAGATCCTCTGGGACTATGGTATCAGAACGGATAGGGTGATACGTGCAAACAGACCAGACGTGACGTTGATTGACAAAGTCAAGAAGAAAGTATCACTCATTGATGTCGCAATACCATGGGACACCAGAGTTGAAGAGAAAGAGAGGGAAAAAATGGGCAAGTATCAAGATCTGAAAATAGAAATAAGAAGGATATGGGATATGCCAGTGGAAATCGTACCCATAATAATAGGAGCACTAGGCACGATCCCAAGATCCCTGAAAAGGAATCTAGAAAAACTAGAGGCTGAAGTAGCTCCAGGACTCATGCAGAAGAGTGTGATCCTAGAAACGGCACACATAGTAAGAAGAGTGATGGACTCCTAAGGGGGGCAGGATGCAACCGGAACCCCACACTATAAATATCACCCAGTCGAATTGGATGACTGTGATAGAGCAAAAAAAAAAAAAAAAAAAAAAAAAAAAATAATAATAATAATAATAATAATAATAATAATAATAATAATAATAATAATAATAATAATAATAATAATAATAATAATAATATGTAGTATTGGAGGTGATAGCTGAATCCGCTGCATTCAGTTTGTATAGAGTTTTCTCTGTCTTTAAGATATTTGATTTTTCAGGGTTACTGCATTCTACCAGTAACTCACCGAAGTATTTTGCAAACTGGGTATAAAAAAACTAATTGCTGCTGATGCAGGTATCGCCTTCAATACTAAAAGTTTAAAAAAAGATCTACTGCCTGTATATAATAATAATAATAATAATAATAATAATAATAATAATAATAATAATAATAATAATAATAATAATAATAATAATAATAATAATATATTGGAAGGGGACTCTTTCAAACAAGTCTTATTGAAAGATATTGCTGCATCAGTTGCATTCAACTTGTAAATAGTCTTCTCTATTTTTCTAATAATAGCTTTCTCTCTGTTACTACAACTGGCGAGTATTGCGCCGATATTACTCATCAGGAGGAGTCAATTTCAGGGATAATGGTACAAATTTATTAATTTGTCACAGTAGATGAACAAATAGATCAAAATTTAAGTTGATCTAGTGGCCAATGTTTCCCTCGATATCATCTGAGCATGATCACGGCAGTGGGTCGGAGCAGACAATATCTTTCAATAATAATAATAATAATAATAATAATCATCATCATCATCATCATCATTCATAATCCGGACTCAAAGAACAGAAATCAGAGAGAAATTCCCATATGAAATAAGGTTTAAAGCCATAGTTGTTTTTCTAGGTTCCTATTTTGCAAATAGGTTTTAGCTAGATAAAAAGTGAAAAAAAACTTATTCATCTAGCTAATTACCTATTTGGCTAGTTATAAATGAATGTTTCCATATATGAGAATAATAATGACAACATTCTGTCTGTTATACCCAGTCTTTGATCTACCTCCTGTCTTAGGATGCTAAGATGATTTCAGTGTCTTAGCCTGCAACCGACAAGTGAGTGGCACTTGACTGACAATTCAAACTGACTCAAATAAATGATTCACGTGGAGTCAAGGAGCCAATTCAATAATTTCAAAACTCTGCGGTTAATTTCCATTCATCTCATCCAAGAAGAATGTTTATGCATATATATATATATATATATATATATATATATATATATATATATATATATATATATAATATATATATATATATATATATATATCTATATGATTGTCTAAAATTATGAAGCTAAATGCAATACTTACAAAACAACCTGATGTTTGAATAGATTAATTATTTCTTTAGTGATATTGATTGTTTTAAGATATTTCTTGGTTATATGTGGCCATACTAATGGAAAAATATCCTCCAGAAACAATCCCGTTATTAAATTTTAGATAAATATTTCGTTACATTAAAAAAAATTTGTGCAGTGAATAACCTCAAACTTAGAAAAAAATTCCTTTTACGTAATCCCTCAGTAGTTATGAATTTTCATTCGAGATTATTTTCTATTCTCTATAACCTGTTTAATAAACATTTCGCTTACGGAGAGTTTTATATAAAAAACAAATCCTCTCAAATCTGAGGCAAAAATATCAGAGATAATGGATATTTTAAACTATGTGGGCAGTTTGAAAAATTATTTCGTGCGCTATGGCTGTAAATCTGAAATGGTGGCAACAAAGAACATCTCACTCATCCCGAAGCGGAGAGTTTTCTAGAGTATTTAAAATTTTTTTTACAAATTCTAAATAATTACATATTAAAGTAATAAGAAAGAGGTTTGATGAAAAAAGTACAACTAGTCACCTGTGATTTCATCCCAGTAAGATGTTTCATATAAAGGCAATGAAAGATTCATGACGATAAAATAAAATTATCGTTTTGTACAAAAATAAAAAATTTTACAAGCATTCGTTCGACAGGTTCAAGAACTCAGAAAAATAAGTGTTAAAAAGAGATCAGAATAACAAGAGATGAATATAGATATACATGGGATTGAAAGAATTACAACATTTTATTTCTTTAATAAGTCATGTCTGTCTCTTCTATAATAATAAATATTCAATTATATTTTTCCTTATGTAAATATATATAAACACGGGAGAATTGCCCCCGTATTTCTCATGTTTGGTATGTGTTTAGCCAGAGCGGAAGGTGAACTGGTAACACTTTGTCCCTCCTCTCTGTCTCTCTGTCTCTCCCTCAAGGCGATCACTGGCAATAGCCTCTCTCTCTCTCTCTCTCTCTCTCTCTCTCTCTCTCTCTCTCTCTCTCGCAACCTCCACTCCATTATCTAAGGTCACCAAATCAGAGTCAGAGCTACAAAAATATACGTTTATTCAAAGCAAATTACTAGTTGAATAATTCAGGTTCTTACAGAATAATTGATAGAATAATAATTCATAGTTCAAGTCTCACAGACAACCCCCCAGTATTTTAATAGTCTTAATCAGTAATTAGTCACACCAATTATCTCTTCTCCAAAACACAGTCCCCTCACTAGGACACTTGGTCCCCTCTACTAGGACACCTAATCCCCTCCACTAGATTCACCTGTTTAAAAGATAGGAGAACACTCTAGTGAGCACACACAATTGTAAAGACAAAGTCAAAAGATTAAATGAAATAGAACAAAATATAAAGACAGACAAGTAAGCCACAACTTTGGCTAAAGCATATTGACACTTACCCATTACAGCTTGGAATATCACTTAAACAAAAATACATTATAGAGCCATCCAGGCTCTTTCTCCCCAAGGCAGCTGTAACCCCCGTTCTGCCTAATACTTGCCGTTATGAATGGACATAGCTTGTACACGTACACACGTATTCACACTCTTCGGTAACTTGTTGCAGCCAGTTTTCAAAGGCACCTTGAACAATAGCCTCTCGAACTCACTTACCTACAGAACAAACGTTGACCTGCTAAGTAATCATCTTAATGTCACACCATCCCAGAAAAGAGATATCAGCTTTCTTAAGCTGTCGCTCAGACTCTGTCTCCATGGATAGTTAAATATGATGAGTCTCCAATTTCTAAGAAATGTCACAACAATACATATTATCAGTCTTTATTTATTACAGTAGCTCGGCAACCATCCTGGCTAGCCCCTGCCTAGCCACAGGCCACATAAAACAGCTCATATGTAAAGAAACACATTGGCCGGCTCAAAACACAAAATATAGTAATAACTGCACGTCTCTGGCATTATAAAGTAATGTCTATCACGCTTCATCTCCAAAAACAATTGGGTGTGGAATTTTTTTCTGCATCTAGGACTCTTGAATATCCCTCTTTGTCTGCAACTGCATGCACAGACGTAGCATGCTGCAGGAAGGTGAAACGTCTCCCTGGGGAAAACATCCAATGGCTCCTGTAGACCCAAAAGCGCTGTAGAACTCTGTAGACTCGTAGAAACACTCGTAATTAGGCAAACAGCAGTAACATCTCTGCAACAGCTGGTGGGCGTCTTGCTAGCGTCGGGAAACGACGATTATGGTGTGTTTAAGTATGTCAGTCAAGTCATCGGTCAATCGAAAAAGAAAATTAGCCCAGACATACTTCTATCAAATAATGACTTCAAATATTCCCCCAAAAAACTAACTGAACGTCTCCCAATTAACTCCATTTAATATGACCACTAAATCATAAGTCATTATCACAACTCTGCAAAAAAAAAAAAAAAAATTAAGTTCTCTAACTTAATTCTCCAACAATTAAAAAAATTCACACGCCAGCACACACACTCAGAACCCAGACTCACAGGAACTCCACGGACTTCCGCACTCACATTTCAAACTCACAAATTCCCACAAGTAAAAAAAAAAAAAAAAAAAAAAAAAAAAAAAAAGCAATGAGCCCAAGGAAAAAAAATCACGTAACAAGCCCAGACCAAAAATTATCACTGAAAAATGTTCTCTCAAGTTCTGATATTTCAACAACCCACAAAATCAGTAAAAACTCTTTACTGTCTAACAGCAAAAACCCCTCACTGCTCACATAATTAATTACAATGAGACTTAATGTCAAACGCCCATTTCATGCAACTCACAAAGCCCAACAAATTACATCGCCCGTCCAAAAAGAAATGCTATTTAAAGCTCAATACCCAATTACATCTCTCATAGGAAAAGGAAAAAACGAAAAATAAAAAAAAGATAATGACAAGTAAACTTCCCCATCACAAAACACATAATATATGCATGATATACATAACCCCACGTTTTCCCCCAACAAATGCAATATGCATAGTTACGGAATTTTTGACATCGCAACTTTTCAAGCTATCGGACACGGCCAGAAAGCAATCCCTTACACGTGCATTTTCATGAAATGCTATGGTCAACATTTCCAGATATTGCAAAAACTCTGAGCAATCACCACTAGAGGAAAAGAGTCAGCAACCGGACACATCACAGCATTTTCAGCAAAAATCCACCTGCGGACACATCAGGTGCTCGAACTGCAGCATAAAAATGTCTAGTCAGACTCACAGCTTCAGAAACCTATGATTCTCAAAAAAAGGTTCTATACTGAAATCATGTAAGCACATTTCACAAAATTATCTCCAGGATATGACTAAGGTGTTCAAGATTTGCCTCAAAGACCTAACTCTCGCATGATACTGCCCAATTATATAAAAAAAATTATCACCTATTCGGAATAAAAAAAACTGCTGTAAACTCACAAATCAGCAATTATATGCCTCCAAAAATAACATCTCCATAGGACCACAATGCAGTAATGCCACTCGCTTCCAATTAGTCACGAAACCAAAAAGAACCACAGAACTCTTCTCTTGGCTCGAAAAAATTCTAGGAATTCAACTCAAAAAATCATAACCACAAAAAAAGAACGTCACTCCCAAAGATTAATTCCATCTCCATATATATAAATATATAAATCACCATCTTAATAATAACACCATTCCAGTGATAAAAATATTTCCTCCATTTAATTAATAACCACACAACACCATATTCCCTCTTATTTCCCCAATAACCACGTGTTAATAAAAACCACCACTCCAGTAAAAAAAAATATTCACCTCTATTTCACCAATAACTCCATGTGGAATAAAACAAGTCTCCAAAAAATGTTATATCTCTAAGCAGGATAATGAAAAAATGTAACTCCATCTCCAAAAAAATATGCATTCAAAGCATCTAACTGAAATACTAAAAAAATATTCCCACATATCTCCGGAGTCAAAAAGGTGTCTCCATTTGCAACAAAAATGGCTGCAAAATAATTGAACTAAACATAGCTCTCATCACCATAGGCCTAAACTGTGGAATATTTCCAAAAAAATAAAGGAAAAGAAAATATCAATGGCAAAAATAAAAAAAAAAAAAAAAAAAAAAAAAAATTTGGCCAAAAATATTATACCTCCAAAATTATATATCTCAAATGATATCTCCAATTCTCCAGGAAAATAACTCAATGTTATAGTAATAAAACTATACCCTCTCTGTTTAGCATAACTGCTGAAAAAGGACAAAAACTCGGCAAATGAAAATTGTCCAGTAAATTCTAGAAAAAATCACTAGTGTGCCACAACTCATTATAACAAAACCCCAAATATAAAGTGTCTAAGTAAAGACTTCTCCAATATGCCCTACGACAAAAGTACTGTGCAAGAAACCCACAACTTCTGGAACACAAATATCCAGAAAAAAAATGTAGTGCCATTATGTATGCATTCAAAAAATGCAAAATTTCTCCCATAAATCTCTCTGCAGCATCAAACAGCTGAAATCATAAACACGTTTCTGGACAATGACTCCAAGTCACGAACTGAGATATTAAAAAAATCACAAAAACTGGAGAAAAAAATAAATTCAAATTCACCCATGATAAAAAAACTTGTGTCATCGATGGCTAACTTCCAAAAAAGGAAAAAAGAAAAATCAACGGCACTGTCAACTATCCCCGTGACTCACATAGTTGTCAAGCGATTCTCTGCTGAACTCATAAAAAAAGAAAAAAAAATGTGTCGTCAGTTCCTCCCAAATTCAAAAAAAAAAAAAAAAACAACACCACCCTTGATAGCATTACAACACCCATGTTAGTATGTAAAAAAAATCACCAGTATTAGTATAGAAAACATCACCAATGTTAATGCTTGCCCTTTCACCAAAAATTCAGCACAAAATTCACCAAAAGTTCAGCCAGATTCACCACGCATGAACCACTGACACATTCTCCAAAGTCATAGAAACTGTAAATAATTAAGGAAGCCGGCCGGCTATTACTATTTTTTAAGGACAGGACTTTGATATTCATACCACTTAATAAGGTGACTTGGGACATCTCCAAACCGCATATGATTTTCGCCTCTGACCTTCGGTTTTGTGATGCCAGGGCAATTTATCCCGAAAATAACCATTTTTCAAATTCTATCTCCTCCCTTGATATTTAATATTAGGACCTAGGATTACTACCATATATAGACCTGTGCTAATATGAATTATATGAATTTTTCAATATGGTAAAATAATAAACCCTATAAATCAGGAGAAAAAATTTATAAAAAGAAAGACGAAATAAAAATTGGAAAAAAGGGCTCTATTTGATTGTTCTATAATGTCTTTCAGAGTTATATACCAAATTCTAATGTTATAGTTTTAAAACTAAGTGAGAAGATAGATTTTGAAGGTCAATAAGTATAGTTTTGAGATGCGGGCGTTCAAAGTTTTCCTTCATATTTCTATAAAGACAATGTTAATAAATAATTATTATTATGAATGTATATTTCTTTTTTGTGTATTAATAAACCAAAACTATTTTATTTATCATGATTTAATTATAAATGATGATCCCTTTGCTCATATATCGTAACCTGGGGCACTGCTTGAGGCAAGATGGGGCACTCCTTCCTACGCAACTCTCTCTCTCCCCTTCACTAACTCGGCTTATTACAGGGAATTTTCTTCTTCTGTATGTTAGCGAGATGTTTTCGTTGTGTTTTCCACTTTGGCATGATGAAATTCTTGCCGAAACAAAGATAAACAAACGTAAATGCAAGAGAATGTCAGGGGTGAAACTCGAAGGTGTACTCTTTTTACAAAGACAATTTAATAAATCATGATTATTATGAATTTCATAGTCCATTTTGGGTATTAAAAAAACAAAACTTTGTTATTTATCATAAATGAAGATCTCTTTGCTCAAAGATCGTAGCCTTGGGCACAGTGTGATGTGTGCTGTCAGGCAAGACGGGGGCGTTACTACACAACCCTTACTACGCAACCCTCCCCTCTCTCTTCACTAACTCGCATATATTATTATATTTTGTAATAATACTTGAGCGATTTTCTTCGTCTGTATGTTAGTGAGATGTTTTCCTTGTCTTTTCCTCATTGGCATGATGAAATTCTTGCCAAAACATACATAAACATATGTAAAAGCAAGCGAATGTCAGAGGTGAAATCGAACGTGTAGACTACTCGAAGTTTGTGCTCGCACTGATGGTTGGACTTGGTTGGTACTTGGTAGCTGACTGAAGTGAAGTCTCCCTTCTCGACTCGGGGAATGTCTACAGATGCCATTTCCCCCAATTTCTTTTACAATAATTATCAAAATTTACGATAATAGAAGAAATATTGCATTTTCTTGAACGGATCAATGTTTTAGGCTTATTGAGTTACGTTAACTAATTAACCTGTAACTACGAAAGTAAGAGGAATTTCGACGAAATATTTCGTATACGTATTCTCAATTGCCATATGAAGCTCCATGAATTGTTTCATGACTACATTTTTCGCCCTATACCCCCATCTATAAGGGTTCCGGCCGGCCCCCTTAACCACAAAACTTCTCCCATAATTCGTAATAATTCTCCATAATATAATTACCTGTGATAATTATAAAATAATCTCCCATGAAATATCCCAAATCTCCTGTGAAATAAGTTTCAAATCTCTCGTAAAATATGTCTCAAGTAATGATAATTCTACTTACGTACCTCTCCGTAAAATATCTCAAGTAATGATAATAATAATATTTCTCCAGTAAAATATCTCAAGTAAGGGCATTAATATTGCCATTCCCCAATATTTATCATAATTGCCACACTCCACAATCAACACCATTTCCCCAGTATACACCACCATTTCCACACCCAAAAATCAACACCACTCACCACTAGGCATATACAACCCCAAGGGTATCATCATCATTCAGTACTCATCACCAGTCAGCACCACCGGGCATCACCATTCAGCACCACCCGGCAATCACCATCACTCAGCACCATTTTAAAGTAATCTCCCAACACCAAGCAAATTTCCATTAAAAAAAAAAAATAATCAGTGTCCCCATTTATAATTATGCCTTCCAAAGCATAAGGAAAACTTATACCACATCCCATTTTCTCTTCACTCAAGAGAAAGAAAATCTCTTTCTAAAAATAAACCCTACGGGCATCTCACATCATCAACCAATTGTTATCAGCTGATGTCCTTTGGCATTGGAAATGTCCTTATCCAAGGGCAAACTCGTCCCCAAAGCCCCACACAAAGAAAAGAAAGAAGAAGTTCACCCCCCACTAAAAAAAAGAAAGCTTCACCCTCCCGGTCAAGCAATGCCCCCGAGGCAGACTGCTACTCGCCTCCCCCTTGCAATACCCCTCTAGGTCGGTTCAGCAGAAATCGCACTGACCGCGTAAGATCAAGTGGGCGCTCTATCTCCAAGCAAAAAATGCAATTCAAGCAACAGTTTGGCATGTATGAAAACCATTCATACACACATATGCATTAAACAAAGATGAATGCGTCTCTTCTAAACATGCGCCGATAAAGAAACACATCACTTTCTACTACTATGGGGAAAAAACGTGGTATCCTAAACAATCCCACAATTCACAAAAGGATTCAAAACCCACCCCCCCTCAGGACTCAAAAAAAAACACACACCGTAACACTTACCCCTTCACAATGAAAGAAAACCCGGAATCTGCGCAATTATAAACATGTGAATCTCGTCGGCACAACGCAAACACGCTAAGCGAGAAGGCACTCGATGATTTCACACACAAACTCGACTGAGTCCTCATCTCAGCGGGCACCTCGCGACGGGCGAATTTGATGACTCTAGTCCAATTGTTTTTGCTCAGTACCATACCCACGGATGGACACACCTTAACCCCCACAAGTTATTAACTGAAATACAACACATTCCCACAATCATACTAATCACGCAAAAGGATTTTTCGTTCGACCAACGCTAGCCACCACTATCAACAACGGAGCATCGCCCCCGTATTTCTCATGTTTGGTATGCGTTTAGCCAGAGCAGAAGGCGAACTGGTAACACTTTGTCCCTCCTCTCTCTCTCTCTCTCTCTCTCTCTCTGTCTCTCTCAAGGCAATCACTGGCTATAGCCTTCTCTCTCTCTCTCTCTCTTTCTCTCTCTCTCTCTCTCAACCTCTCTCGCAACCTCCACTCCATTATCTAAGGTCACCA
>NC_061108.1:89239463-89249463 GCF_015104395.2 Macrobrachium nipponense
CTTTCTGGCAACTTGTTTCCACCGGGAAACTGAGTCATACTCCGAAAGTGAAATAAAATTCTTTCACATTGAAGGTCAAGGCGCAGTAGTACAAAGATGGGGGCTCACTTGCTGCCGTTAAGTTTTTGGAATAAAACGTTATATGATGCTCTCTATCACTGAGGTCATCTGTTACATGAGAAGAATTCTTTTGTTATACAATGTGTCTAAAGGCAGCCTCTACTTGAGGAAAATGCGTAATATGTTGGAATATGGTTCATAAAATCACAGGCCATATGAATTAATACAAACTTGCTTGTTATCAACACATAATTAAAATGTAGCATGCAAGAATGTGATAATGATGATTATTATAATGGTAATGATAATGATGATGATGATGGTTATTATTATTATTATTATTATTATTAGTAGTAGTAGTAGTAGTAGTAGTAGTAGTAGTAGTAGTAGTAGTAGTAGTAGTAGTATATCGGAATATAAGAACAAATTTAAAGCTATGTGTTATTAAAAAAAATCATCTTCTAAATAAATACGAAAGAAAAAAGAAATCAGACGAGTAATGTAATTGGGAAAAACTCGAAGAGTAATGGAGTCCATAAGTTTCTATAAAGTTCGGGTGTACGGAATGTTTCATAACCGGGAACCGCAACATGATAATGACAGGCATTGAAAATCAAAATTGGTCCCGAATGTATTGCGAGATAAACCATATGATCACCCAGGGTCCTAAGAATGCTATTATAAAATATTAATAACAGCAATAAGAAGAGGACGAGGGAGAAAATTAATGAAGAACTCCAACAGATCTAAAAAGAATACCTCGGTCTTTTTACCGACTAGAATTCTTCCCATTTCATTCTGCCCTGCATTTGATGCTCCACCTCCCTCAATTCATCATTCGCGTAACCCGTCAAGGAATCCAATCCGGAAGCAGCACAGAGAAACTGCTGAAGAGGATTCTTTGCAGAAAATTCCTCATCTTTAAAAAGATTCAAATTTTTCTCCATTTAAAACCTGTTTAATTCCAAACTGGTGGACTTCACCTTCGAAAATTTGATGATGGATTTAAAAAGCAAAATGGGAGGTAAGACATTTCTTTGAATTACATTCAAGGCGATATTAAGTTAGAAGCTAATTGTGTCAAAGATTGCGTTTGACAATAGCCTTGGTGCAATGACCCCCGTTGAGAATATGGTATGAACTTCCTGGTTCCTATACTTTGCAAAGGCAAATTAAATTCTTTAGAAATGAGAGATTTTGAAATAGTCGTTCTTTTTTAAGGATTTATTGCTATACGATATTTTGCCTGTATTCAGAATTTGACCGCGAAACTTTTCATTGCTGAAAAACACGCCCTCAGCTATAATCAGTTTTCCACTGTATTTAGAGCTCAGCTGTTTGGTGAGATATCGTCCTAATTTTTTGAGTCCGTCTCAACCACACTCAATGGCATACACACACACACACACACACACACACACACACATATATATATATATATATATATATATATATATATATATATATATATATATATATGTGTGTGTGTGTGTGTGTGTGTGTGTGTGTGTGTTGTCTGTGTGTGTGAACGCGAGAGCAAAAAATATCAAAGCGTTAACATAAGCACACAAGAGAGCGGAAAATAATTTGGAAAGCATCTCAGCAGCAACAGGCGAAGCATACAGCAGGGACTGTCATTTCTTTACAGTACGCAGAGGCCCAGCAAAAAAAAAAAAAAAAAAAAAAAAGCAGAAAGATATGTTTATGCGACAATACCCAATATTTTTGGTCCGAAAAGATTTCTGAGCCCTGTCTGGGTATATCGGAATTTTAAGGAAGGGAAGGGCCGAGGGAAAGAATTCGGCTCTGAGATATCACAGGATCAAGAAATTATGCTCTCTCTTTCTCTCTCTCTCTCTCTCTCTCTCTCCTCTCTCTCTCTCTCTCTCTCGTCTCCTCTCTCGTCTCTCTCTCGTCTCTCTCTCTCTCTCTCTCTCTGTGGTATAGAAACACAAAAGCAAAGTGAAACTGGCTATTTTTGGCAAATATAAGCTAATAACAAATGACAATACCCTCACTCATTCTTTCACCTTATAACCATTTTTACACACACACACACACACATATATATATATATATATATATATACATGTTGTATATATTTGTGTGTGTGTATGTATGTATGTATGTATGTATAAATGTATGTATGTATCTATATCTTCGTGTGCCTATATAAGTGTATAATTATGCATAGGACACAAAGTATTTGAATGTGGATTTATACACTGCTTTGATGTGGAAACGTTATAGGTTTGGAGATATTGTAAACTATAATTACCACCCTAATTTCATAAAAAGCAGATCGATAATTCTGATTGATACTGTTTATTTCATCAATAAGAGTAGTTTTCGGAAACTTTTATCGCAAGGAAAAATACACACAGAAACCAGTGTAGCAACAATCTATTTAAAGTATAGAATCATTCATGTATGAAGATTATCAAAATCGGTGGTCTGCACCATATTGCTTTCTTGAGCTCAGACAATCTTTGTGCCATGCAGCAGATCACTGTACTTAATTTCATTGTAATTTATCCAGATCTTCTAAACATAGATATCATTCAATTTCCTGATTAAATGAACAATTAGTGAAGTATCTGGTGGTATGAATGGAGGAAAATCATATAAAACTGGATATTAATGGTCATTAACCTTATTCTTTTATGTCTTCAACATGGAAATTTTTCGTTCATTATGTTTATGTGTCTGTGGTTTGCGGGGCCTTTGTAGTAAATTGTTAAACATTCTCTTGACAGCTTTACCGATGATATATACTGGATAATGTGATTGACACAAATGCTGACTATATAGCAGGAACCTATGACGATTAATGACACAAGATGGGTATAGAAATAAAAGTTAAAAATTGTGAATAAGGCTTCCGTTACGTGTTAGTATCATACGTCAAGCACTCTTTTATCAGCTTGAAATGTGTTACTGAAGGAAGCACATGGTGTTGACTATTTATATATATTCACACATTATACACACACACACACACACATACATATATGTGTGTGCATGTGTGCGTGTATATATATATATATATATATATATATACTATATGAATATATATATAGTATATATAATATATAATATATGTACATAATATGTACATATATATATATATAGGTAGTATATAGTATATATATACTATATACATGTATACATGTATATATATATATATATATATATATATATATATATATATATATATATAATATATATATATATATATATATATATATATATATATATACTATATATATGGTTTTATATAGATTCCATATATATTAGGACCATTATGAATTTTGGGTATAAAAATGCATTCAGTAGTTATATTTTCACAGTATCCATTGCATAGACCTGGCTAAAACTAGACTTAAAGGACTATCCATGCTACACTCGAATTTTGGAAGGGGTGTAAAAATAAGTGACAGTGTTATAATCCAGGTCAGCACCGGGTGACTTCAGCTAGTTTTATATATATATATATATATATATATATATATATATATATATATATATATATATATATATATATATATATATATATATATATGGATGAATAGAATGCCGTGCCATCTTTCCTCAGTGGAAATGAAACATGAGACCTAAATACAAATAAAAGTCAAAAGTTGAAGCTTCTGAGATGAATTGTTTGTATAGTACTATAGTCGATTCACTTAAGGTAGATTTTTGTGCTTACGAGACGTTTATTTGGCGGCCTCTGATTGGCTGGTACCGGGAGGTAGGCCGCTCGCTCAGTCTCATTATTTTCGTCTGCGGCTAGAAAACTAACAATATGTTTATATTTCTTCAATCATCTCACGCTTTGCTCAAGGTAGGAAATTTTTGGTCATACCAAAGGATTCGGTATTAATTGTACAACTAAATAATTTTTTCCTGAAACCAATAAGATAAAACACAAGGGAATTACGAATAAAAGTGAAGAGGAAACATTTCATTCCTTATACCTGTTTTTATTTATCATTGGATTTTTAATAATTCATGCTATCAAGATAAAATAAATACAATACAATCTCCCTGAATGCGCTGGTGCCTTCAAATTTTAGATGTGTGTAATATGTGAAGAGAAACTGAAGAATATGTCTTATTATGTTGCATCCGTATTTGACTCAGCCTGAAAGGAAGTCAATCTCCTTTAATTCTTTGTTGTTTATTACTTCACTGAGATTATTATTTCATATAACTCAGATAAGTCTATCATATCTCTTTCGTTTGAAAATATATTCATATAATAAAACTGAAAACAATATTCTGAAACAACCTGATTAAAGCTTAGGCTGAGTTGAAGAGTGCGAAGTCTATTCAAAGAGTTCAACTTCTTTGCTGGATTGAATTCCCCGCTTTCTTCCTAGATCTCTGCTAACGTTACCAGATGCATCCATCTGATTATCATTATTTTCCTTATCAGATATGTCCAGACATACTGTATGATATTGGACTGAAAAGGTTCGGCAGTCATAACGGGAATTCTGTGTATTTAATTACAGAAAATGTAATGATATTACATGGTAAATATTGTCGAAACTGCAACCTCTTATATCGCTAATTGGCAACTCAAATCTCTTGCTGAGACGACCAACGCAACGACTCCTTGCAGACCTCATTCTCTCGGCAATACCATCAAACTTTAATCATTTACGGATGCAACATAATAAGACATATTCATAATTTTCTCTTCACATACTACACACATCCACAATCTGAAAGCACCAGCGTATTCAGGTGTATTTTATTGTACGAAAATACAAATTTTATTTCATCTGGATCGCGTTAATGACGCAAAATCCGATGATAAGTAAAAACAGGTATAAAAAATCAAATACTTCTTTCTTCACTTTTACTAATTGTAATTCCATTGTGCTTTATCTGATTGATTTTAGAAAAAGATGACTTAGTTGTACAATTAATACCGAATCCTATGGTATGACCCCATATTTCCTATCTTGAGCAGAGCGTGAGATTATTGAAGAAATATAGACATATTGCTAGTTTTCTAAGCCACACACGAAAACAATGAGACACTGAGCGAACGGTCTACCTCCCAGTACCAGCCAGTCAGAAGTCACCATACAAACGTCTCGTAGGCACAAGAATTCACCTTAAATGAATCGACTATAGTGACATATAAAAAAACTGATTACGTAAGAAATCCGAGGAAAATGTGAGAAATGAAGTTAACGGAAGTGAACCTATATATTAATGTCGTCAAAATAATCGGTTGGTCGTGTTAGCAAAATGGAGGACGATACTGATGTGAAAATTGTGTATAATTTGGCAGTTGGAGGGGAAAAGAGAAGGCAGAACGAGAAAGTGCTTAAGAGATAAGGTGGAAGAAATGCTGGAAAGGAGTATGTTTTAATATTCTTTGGTTACGAAAGTCTATTAAAGATTGAAGTGAAGATTATACTGTCTCTAAAGGGTTTAATGTGCTGCTGATGAGCCTCTCTTCTCACCCATAAGGCAGGTACTGTTCTGTTAATTTTCCGGATAACAGTTTATGAAAGAGTCATCGCTTAAAATATGTACATGGCTGCGACAATTTTTTTTTCTAACCATCAGTTCACGATTATATAAATACTGAGCCAATGCAAAACACTACATTATCACTTACGCTGCACATATTGCGCCTCTTAACCTCCTTATTGTATGAGGCTATGCTTAAGCCAGATATATTTTCATTCATTTGTCCTTTGTAATTACTTGAGTTCTTTTCAAACTGAAGGAGATTTACCTTCATTTTTATGTACATATATTACCATTGTAGATTTTAAACATATCGCATAGGAGATAAATAATGTTTGTGGAGTAGCTCATGAAAGCACTAAAATTCCAGTACACTAAGAAATCTGATAAAAAAATCACTAAAAATATTACATGAAACAAGTGTATATGTACTTGGATTCTATATCATTAGGAAGGAAGGAGATCCTTGAATAACGGCGTAAATAAAAAGGAAATCATGGAAGCAAGAGCGGGTGCTTTAGAAAAATACTTTAGAATGCCCAAGTTTATAGAGCTGCCAAAGTATTAACTTTTACTGAGAATGAATTACAGTATTTGAAAGACACTAAAAATGACACAGCATCAATGGGAAATTTTTTTTTTTTGCTTGACGTTGTTATTCACACAAACAAGTGTAATGTTACAGATATCAAATCATTGTACATTTATTTAAAGTTATGCTCTCTTTGTGACTGCGAGCTATCCCTTTTTATATATGAATTAATGATGATGAGAATGATGATAGGAATAAGGACTAAAACTTAACTGAGGAAGTAGTGGTGCTCATATTGTTGAAAAATAGGAACAAGCCCTTTTAACTGGGAGGAAGGTCAGTTTAAGATATCCTTGGTACATTGTAAAAAGGAAAAAACAAGGAAATTACACACGGTACTGACCCCGTATAGCTTACCCAAGTAACAATAAGTTCTTCCGCAGACAAGGCTTAAACTTTACATGGGAAGAAAGTGACTTGACGAAACCTACGATCATTTTGGGTAAACTTAAACGCAATGCAGCAATAATGGATAAAGTTTTTCTTACGATCGACTTTTTTTTTTTATCTACAGAATTGAGTAAGGAATTGAATGGGCTTCGGCAAAGCTAACATCTACTAAAGGGAATTGAGTTTAGAAAGTTAAATGAAATACCTATGTGATCACGTTCCAAAGTTTCAAGGAAGAAAACGAAGAAGTTTTTTATTATATATTTATGGATTGCCGGATGAAAAAATTTCATAATTTATCTTTGTATTTATATTCACAAGTTTGATGTGATTGTAAAAGTTACTTTGTAAGAAATAAGTGAATCTTTCATATCTTTGTTGACAGATATTATATGTGTGAACAAATTCTAGAAATATTTATGCAAACTGCATATGAACATATTTTGATTTTATTTTTATAGAATAAAGAATTTTGTGTAATATATTTTTAAACAAATGAAACGTTATGACTGAAAAGCACATTTTCATTACATGGAAAATAATTCCCTCACACTTGCAAATTATTAATCGACCCGTAAAATCTTTTTTCTTTTCTGAACCACTGTTATAATTTGAAACTGCTCACTCAGACGAACTGCCTACGATGTTTTACAAAAAATTATTCATTTATGAAGCTTCATCCACGAGTCAGAATGTAAATGATAAATCTTTTATTTGACGTTATACTTTTCTAGAGGAACCACATTTTTCCTATTTAAATGAAATAAAACTAACATCTCTCTTTGCAGGTCATCGAGGCTTGGTATACTATCATAGTTCACTGTGCGAGCTTCAACACGATCCTTGATGATACTACCAATGTTTTCACACACATTAAGGTCAGGGGAGCTACCTGGAAATTTACCTGACGAGAAGAAATCGATACCACTGTTTCGAAGCCGCTCCTGTGCCTGAAGAGCATTGAAATATGGTGCCTTATCATGCAAAAATGTGACTTCTTCAACAGATAACACATTTTCAGGATCTTTGAGGAAAGGAAATACTCCACCAGTAAGCACAGTTTCTCTGAAGTATTCGCCATTCCGTGACTGTCCTTTTTCTTTGATGATCCACATCAACTGTTTGGCTGTGAAACAAAGAAAAATTCCCAAACATTCAGGAAATTAAATTTCACAACTTGGCGATATCGCGCGTCATCGCTGATATCATCCAACTTTGCAGCCCAAATGATGTCATTTTTATGATTTGGCTTCCTGGTGTGTAAATGAAGAATTCATCTGATGCGGCAACATGGAGAAAGTCAGCTTCATCCCAATCTTTAAGAAATGAACCACAAAATCATGCACGGCTTTCTCCCTGTTGCCGAGTGATGTTGAGTTGAGCTTGCTGATAAAATGAAATGGCTTAATACCTAATTTTTTTCAACTCACGATGTGCAGCACTATAACTTCTTTTCTTTTCCCTTTTTGGTTCTAGTTTAAGCGCACATTTACGTAAAGACTTTCTTGGTCTACCCACTGCCTCAGCTATGATGTGTTTTGACTTCCGAGGAAGGACTTCACGCCTTCCAAGATTCTCGCAGTTTTCGCGATGACAGTCATATGGATTTTTGTTCCAGTTTCTTTTAACAAAGGATTCATCTCTTTTAACGTATATAGCTATCCAGGAACGTGAAATGAAGGATGCGCCAGCATCCCTGGCCTCTCTGAAGGTTATAGCCCGGATTCGGTCAATCCATCTGATTTCCTCTGAGTCTTTAGCCATGGCTGTATCTAACTCCGTCACTCAGTCTGGAAATACAAGAAATGTAGAATGAAAAATAGCTTAATAGAAATTTAAGATAATGTACTTGGAGATAGGCTATAGCAGAAGACTTCATAACTTTCCATTTGTTCTGTGGAGGGGGGCCTCTGATTTCGAAACACCCGGTATATAAGTCATATCACATTACCGTGATTCATATACATACATCGAGCTACAAATGTCCTTTAATATATAATTCGCCCTTCCTCAGAATTAATTCATTTTCATAAATATTAACAGAAGGGGAATTTTTTGTCGATAAGAGATTTCTTGGCTCACGACCCACGGGTGCGAACCACCGGACCCAACAAAACCAGGGCGCACAATGAAGCTTTAAACCACACCGCCACTGTTGCTCTCAGGTGTTCATTGTTTTGGAGTCGGTATCAACCCACCTCGACCTCGGTAGCTCGATGTATGTATGTATATATATATATATATATATATATATATATATATATATATATATATATATATATATATATATATATATATATATTAGCTGACCAACCCGGAGCAGCCTAGGAAAACTCTTAATGTGCATACTCATATGAATGTGCGTGCATGCGTAAAAAGTGACTGTTTCATCCCAACCGCTGCTTTCCCTAAGAGCCGCAAACGGCAACAGTGCAACAATTCAGAAGCATTCTTTGCAACAACACATGGTATGTGGAGGGAGGATAAACAATTCCTTTCACTATGCAAATTCTAGTAAAAGAGTAGCATACATCACTGTATATGCTACTAAACCTAATAATTTTTTGTCAGAAAAGATTTCTGGATATACGATTATCAAACTTCTATGAAGACTCGAGAGGAGATATTTGGCTCTCTCTCTCTCGCTTTTGAATAAAAAAAATCATTATGTGCTTTATAGTCTTTGAAGCTAAGTATTAGAGGCTAATACACACTTATACAAACACAGACGGATATTATATACACGCGCACATCACGGGTACGTAAGAGACAGGAATAAGAAAAATCAATGGTACCTTAGCATCCTGTCTACCATTCACATTAAAACATTTTGAAAATAACTAATTTCCATTATTCTTATATTCTTATCTTTCATCAAGTAATTCTAATGAAATGGCATTTTTTTATTCAAAACCTGTTTTAATAAGTACAACAAAACGTGGCATAGGCTTAAACAAAAGTTTTAATTTTCTAAATGATTTATGAATTACTATTTCTGTCGTTTTCAGCACAATAAAGTTATCTTTGAAGTGTAATGCAATAGGAAAGCATGTGATAGGGCTTTTTACGCTTTATTTGTTTTAAGAGGGAACGCGCGCATAATTCAAACAGTTTTCATAACAATTGAAGTAAAACTGTAAAGAGTAAACCTATCGGTTCTTAGGTACATGTTCCGTTGACGAGAATAAATCTCTGGTGTCTAATTCCCTATTCATGAATAATCATATGCAACCAAATCCGCATTAATATGCAAACTGACTTGTATTCAGAGATTCACTTTTTGCTCTAGCTTGTTCAACATCCAGCTGTTTCTTTCAGGGCAACAGCTGTTTTGCTTAGGTATCTGTATATTTTAGCATTTACATTCAAGAGGCCGCTTATGAAAGCCGACTTAGCTTTCATAATGGATTATATCACTCGGGTAACAGGCTTTAAAATAGTCGTTAGATTTCTAACAACACAAGT
>NC_061108.1:89254463-89264463 GCF_015104395.2 Macrobrachium nipponense
ACTGTCTAAAAAGATAACTTACAGAACTAAGCCTAACATGATCCTAACACGTTTCAAGAAAACAATGAAAAATAAGCTAGAATAACTTTGTGATTTAAGTGCTTAAAACTTATATAGTGCAACAGTAATTACCGGCGTAACAGAAAGCACCTTAGGAATATAAATCTGTCACAGCGTATTCGATATCGAAGAACTTCATCATAATACTAATGTAATGTTAAAGAATTTAGCAGGAGCGTTTTTCCTCTGGTATAAAATCGATGAGTTACGATAACTAAAATAATCATCGCTTGGTATATCAGTGACTGTTTAGAGTTTCGTATTGCTTCAACATGTAGAGATGTTATTTGAAAGTGGGTCAGAAACAATGATTTTTTTTTAACCTTATTGGTATTCGTTTTGAACAGAATAAAAACCATAATACCATGTATATTAATCACTGACGGTCTCCACAGAAACAACTACAGCGACTCTCAAAGGTCACTGAGAGCAATTTCAGGAACGTCAGGCGAACGCTAACAAAATCAGCATTTCAGAACTTTATGACATTACATCCAGTTGACATACGCTTCCGGAAATCGGCTCTCCATTTCCATTGCCTTCATCAACATCCTTCGAATTTTCTATACGTCCTTGATTTGCATTTTCATAGTCACCCAGATTATCTCCTGTTTTAGATAATCAAAATAATGAGGATAAAATAAATCTTCTGTGAAGGAAGTAAGTGTAAAATTTATATTTAAGAACACGTAGTGCTTTGTACCTTAATGAATATTTTACACTTTTCACCATGTGTATTTGCTTCATAATTTCAGTGGCTTATATGATTAATACGTTTTCATAATAATAATAATAATAATAATAATAATAATAATAATAATAATAATAATAATAATAATAATAATAATAATAATAATAATAATAATTACAATATATGAAAGGAAGAGACCCTCTTTCAAGCATTATTTGTTTAAGGCAATGGCAGCGTCAGTGGAATTGATTTTATACACTGTCTATTCAATTATGCTTATTATCTGCCTTTCATCAGGGCTGATATATTTGCTAATAACTGGCCGATGTACATAGTCTGGATAAGGAAGGTAGTGGTTTTTTTATAAAGTTAATTTTATCACATCTGGGTAGAAGTTAAAAATAGCGTGTGATAGCCGTAGAGTTCGAAGACTTCCAAATTGCGGCCCCCTGGAAACTAGGATTAGGTGTATTTTTCGGGTGGAGGATTTTCTACGTCAGCACGTAGGAAGTAATAGAACACCAGCGACAAGCTTTCTACAATCACAGTCGCCTCAACTTCACCATAGAAGATGCACTGACCGTCGCCTCCCCATCTTTGACGTCCTCGTAGAGCAACAAGAGGATCGCTTCGTAACATAAGTGTATTCGAAATCCACGAACATGGGAATGTGCTAGAGAGATACAAACGCGCTGTGGTCAGTGCCCTCATCAGGAGAGCTCCTCATACTGCTCTTCTTGGAAGGACACACACACACACACACATTCACACACCGAATTACATCATGTTGCCCAGGTCTTAATTTCCAACGGAGATATCACGAAATGCATCCGTAGAACCATTGATATATGGTACCAGCAAGAGCCTCGTCCCACTGCCCTTGAAGACGACACTTTCTTTTACAAGGGAGTGTTCCACAGGAAGTATAAAGAGGACGAACGCGCCCTTCGTAACATCATAGAAAGAAACGTCTGCCCTACGGAGACTGGAAAAAAGGTTAAATCTGTACTTTACTACAAAAGCAAAAAGACCAGTAGCCTGATCATAGAAAACAACCCAGCCCCCTCCGAGCAGGACCCATAAAGAGAACTAACACGACCTACAAAAATGCCCATTCCGAGAGTACCGGAGCTTACATCGGTATGGCCACGATGAGATTTCCCAAGAGGATTTCCTGCCCACGTTTGGGAAGGCGCCATCCATAATCATGCCAAGAACACCAACAATATGAGAATAACACAAAAGGATATAATTCCTAATATCGGAATTATTAATAAGGCAGCAGACCACCGCCGTCTTCGTCTCCTGGAGGCCCTACACATCAAAAGGGAGAGACCTAGTCATTACCTACCTTATTCAGAGAATGTACATCGGCCAGTTATTAGCAAGTTTCACCCTTGATGAAAAGATCATAAGAAGAATTAAAAAGACCTTAAATAAAATCATTTCCACTAATGCCGCCATTCTCTTTCAGAAAATAATAATAATAATAATAATAATAATAATAATAATAATAATAATGATAATAATAATAATAATAATAATAATAATAATAATATTTTGGTAGAAGACCCACTTTTAGGCAAATGCTGTTAAGCGAGTTGAGTATATACATTGTTTTTTTTTTTTTTCTTACAATTCGCTTCTCAGGCTCAGTGAGGTTTCTGAGTAACTGGCCAATATTCATATTGGGAATTTCAAAAAATTATAAAAATCCTGAAATCGATCTTTTATCATCGCTGAGCCTGAGAAGCGAATTATAATAGAAATAGAAAAAGCTATTTGTAAAGTCAAATCGCTTAACTCTGCCATTCTTTTTAACATAATAATAATAATAATAATAATAATAATAATAATAATAATAATAATAATAATAATAATAATAATAATAATAATAATAATAATAATAATAATAATAATAATAATAATAATAATGTATGACATATAAAAAGGAACCATTATTAAAGTGCAATTATGAATAAAATCTGATATTTTCAATTGTCAAAATCTAGGAGTTTGGTTACTTCTTATGCAATGTATAAAAGCCAAATATGCTATATATGAAAAGTAAACTACCTCCTTTTCCGAGTTATAGTCTTACCTGCTGTATGATGAGATTTCTTCTTTAAGACGAAGCAAGTGAGAACAGTATAAAAAACCGTGTAACAAGTGACGAATATTCCCAGAATGAAATACGTTCTTGATCCACCAAGGTTTCGCATCGATATGCCACCAACTAAGGCACCAAGAGACCTTCCTAATTGATTTTACAAATAAATTATTTGTTAATATAATCTTACTAGTACATGACGACTGATAGCCTCTATATCTATAAAGGTATAGATAGGCGTTGACAAAAATAGCGAGAAAAAAGAAATCTTTGTACTCCCCACACTTTTGTTCTCAATATTATCATCAATATTTGTTTATGGCTTTATAAATATGGAGGGTATCAGCATTTATACGCCAGTAACATTTTGTGGTAAATAAATTTTACTCTTCAACATCTCAGCTTGAAAACTATCATCTATATTTAAAAAATCCAGAACAACTTTGTTTCAACTTAGATGGACGGAAATTGTTACAAACAAGTCATATTCCGATAAATTTACTAGTGATTAACAAAAAATGGAACATTTACAGGAAAATGTTAAATATGATGAATGCTAATGGAACAGATGGAAATATTTCATTAATAAACCGAAAAGGTAATATATAATAACTTAAGAAAAATACTTAAGTGTCTGAAAATTGCGTAGAAAAATGCCAAAGCAATGCAGATGTTGCATATCTTTCACGATTATCATTGTCCAAGAAGGTTGTAGAGCAAGATTTTTATCGAGTACACTTCGACATCACTTATATAGACACGAGCAAATAAAAATAAGACCCCCGTCAGCAGGGAGAGTGTTCAATGAATTCTGAAAAACAATTATTCAGCTGAATAAAAAAGGGGGCATTAGAGATAAACCCGGTGGCAGTACATAGTTAAAGCGCCATAGGAGGAAGAACATACTATGAAAGTTGGTCAAGACAAAAAAAAAAGGTACACTTACATGGTCAAATAAACAGAAGGACGAATAGATATTGCCTGTGATGAGCAATAACTTTCAAATTTACGTAGCTAAATTTGGTGATGATCCCAATACAAGTCGCCTGACAACTACAGAAATATAATGTAAAAGAAGATATTTCGTGAAATTGAATAGGTATATAAATATCACAGCAGAAAAACATAGAGAATGTTTCCAAAATATATGTTATTAAAACTTTGACTTATTAACTGAATATCGAACGACAATGAAGGAAGCAGTAATTTTAGTAAAAATCAGGATCCAAGAATTCCGCTAGAAAAGTTGAGGACAAATTTAATTACTTTAACAAAACGAATTAGATCACGAGTCTTATTGAAAGAAGGCAACCCAGTGGACGAAAGACTGAATACTTGGTATTTACTTGATTTAGATGCAAAAGAATATCGCTGCTAGTATACACGAGTTTATGCAAATATTTTAGGGAATAAAAGAAAAAGTAATTTTGAGCATAAAATGTTCTATAATCATGCGCATTTTAAAATAAGGGCTATCATTAGTGCTGCTTTCACGTGGTCGAGCTTGGTAGTGAAAGGTCGTAGTAGTCTGGAATGGGGGGAGGGGTGGCGGTGAGGCAATTTAATTCTCTTTCTTCTAAGAAATCTAATTTCAACGATTAGGTAACAGCTGTAACATATGACTTTACGGATCAAGTATGAAGTGCAAAATTTGCTACGCAACATTCATTTGTAAACGTTGAATTCTAGTCCGCTCTATCCTGCCACCTTAACACGGAATTATTGAACCAGGAATCATGACTAAGTCTGCCCCTAAGGCTGGTTCTGATGAACACTTTAGATGGGGGAGGGAGAAATTTTGGAAAATACATCTGAAATCTTTGATAGGTGTAATGAATAAGCAAACGTACCCTTGATGGAGGGGAGATTCAATTGGGCTTTCTTTTATTTTTCTTTTCCTTTTTCTCAGTGTCCAGTGAATACCACAGATAGGGAGGGAAAGGGAATCAATGAGCATACATTTTTTCATCGAAATCTAAATCATGCATTCGATTGGGAGACACATTAGCCACTTCAACCTAATCGTTCCGTCTTCCTTCAATTCGGTAACCACCTCCGGCCCCCCAACATACCATGCTACTCCGACCTCTCGCTACCTTTAAGAAAGCTAGCTGTCATCCTCCATCGCGTAAATAACAAACGAAGCGTTATAATGCTTATGTTTATAGAACAATTTCTGCTCAAGTTTTCAGTATCTTTCATCTCCCAAATATTTGCATAAACTCTTGTTACACCCTGTATACACATAAATAAGTACTCATACACACACACACACACACACACACACACACACACGCATATATATATATATATATATATATATATATATATATATATATATGCGTGTGTGTGTGTGTGTGTGTGTGTGTGTATAAATATACTCGTATATACATACTTTGCTACTTACCAATCGTAAAAAACGCATTGACAGTACTTTGCAATGTAGCCTGGGCTCCTTTAGGAGCCATTTTGCCAGCTGATGTTATCATATTGGCAAAGAAAACGGCAAAAGACGGCCCATGAAGCAGGTGTATTGGCAAAAACAGCCATGGGTTCGTTGCAAAAGAGTATAACAAAATTCTCATCGCTGTTGCTGCCAGTGTCAGTGAAAAAGTGTGTACGGTTGTCATCCTCTTGATAATGTGGGCTAAAAGGTGAAAATGCAATTGCAGTTATTTTAGGATTTATGGATGTAGCAAAATGTTCTATGTGAAAATAAATTGTTTTTTAATCTGATTAATCCAATAACTTGAAGTTTTATATTGTAATCATACGTAGAGAGATTCCTCTTCCTAATGAACACCATACTCTTTGGAAGCTTGATTCAAGTCAATTGCACCTGTGGGCTTCTTCCGTTGAATAGGGTTTCATCTACTGCCTAACAATAATAATAATATTATACAGACACAAAAGAAAGCAAGCCATCTTTTATTATACTTAGCGTTTATTTAAGATAACTCAGTGCCGAACTTTGAAACGTAAAAAAAAACAACTGTACGGGAGAACAAATATATTTAAGAAATCTGCATTAAGTTTCTGAGCGTCGTGCTCCGCCTTCATTGTGGAGACACTGAAAAGGGAGAACGACTCTCTGAAACTATATGTGGGTTTCTTAAATGCATTTGTCCTCCAATTTGGTTTCTTAAGTGCTTATTGAAGCATTGCTCACCTGAGAAGAAGAAGAATAGGACTTCTCCAATGAAACAATCAACGAAGAGAGACAACCCCTGAAGTAGTTTGCTGTCATCAAATGTTGGATCCCAATTTTTGGCTACTTCGTTTAAGTAGATAAACTCAAATGGCCAAACAGTACCGTACGTCAGTCCTGTAACAGCCACTGTTCCCTAATATGGTAAAAGGTATTCATAATATGACAATTTGTCCAGTACATTCACAAAATATAAATATTTAATCTATTATTCAAAAGTATTTATCCCTTATTTGAAAATCGGTATTACAATATATAAACATGAACGTAACTGAAAGGACAAGCCCATTGCATGAACATCAAAATAATATGTTTAATTAGCGATATGTATAAGAATTTTACGCTTTCAGATACAATAACAAATCCAGAAAAGTAATGTCTTTAATTAAGAATAATCAATTATTCATGACGTTCACTTAAGATAAATGCAAACCTTACCGCTAACAACCAAAAATTTATCGAACACATAACATCTCCGATGGAAGAAGATCCACCTTGTTTTCCAGGAACTGTAACGTTTACCCACTTTGTGGTGAGTATGCTTATGGATAGAAAACTTACAGTAATCACTATGGCTACTGTGTAGTCAGGCTCCATCTTACCCTTTGAAAAGTAGTTCACTAATGATCCGCCAATTAAAGCCATTAACCCAAGGCCCATCGCGCCAAAGAGTCTTTGTTGACCAAATTTATGATTCTCTTCCCCCAAGGCGACATGGCATAAGGTGTCAATCAAAGAAGAGCTGGCGACAAAGGAGCCTTGACTAATTATGAGAGAGAAAAAGGTTAACCAAAATGCACTGGTCTGTAATAGGTGCTCAAGAGACATTTCTTTAGATTGCTCATCGTTTAGGCACGAATGATTACAAGTTATATCATATGTAGAGTCACATGACGTATTTGCTAATATAGAAAATGAAATGTCTTCTACATGAGAGCATTTTCCTCTGTTGCAGAAAAATTTTAATGGAATTCTAATAATCCCAGACTGAGGAGTATGAGATAGTTCATATAGACGAGAGGAAAATACTTGACACTTCATTGAACACTGTTCCAATCCTCTTGAAGTATTGAAAAAATTCTCCGCAGTACACGATGCTATATTTTCATTAACACTGAAATCACTTTTATGATCATCACAGAAAATATAGTGGTTACCGTCACTGTGCACTGTTTTGATAGAGAGCCTTTTATCGTGATTTCATGTTCAGAGGAAAATTTTGGGAGGAAAAAGAATGCAGTCATAAAAATAGCCATAATAACAGTGTTGATTTGCATCAGTGACCGATGAATCTTGAATTTGTCTGCCATAGTTCCATTCAAAATACTGCATGCGGCGCTTGTTATCGGCGTTAAAGTCCATATTATTCCAACTCCTTCTTCAGGCATTCCCCTCTGGCGAGCTATTACTGAAAATAATGGCATGAACGCCAATCCTGCCAAAGCATTAGCAACGATAAGTATCCATTAATTAATTCTCTACTCACATACATGTTGGAGTATAAGGGATCTTCGTAACTAAGGAGTACAAAGGGGTTGTGTAAGATAATAGTCTACTTTAGGTATGGTTGTCAAGGCTGCGTTCCTTGCCCTTCTACTCTCTCTCTCTCTCTCTCTCTCTCTGTCTCTTTCTCTGTATATATAGTATATATATATATATATATATATATATATATATATATATATATATATATGTGTGTGTGTGTGTGTGTGTGTGTGTGTGTGTGTGTGTGTGTGTGTGTGTGTATTATATACATATATTTATATATATAGATATTATATATATATAATATATATATATATATATATATATATATAATATATATATATATATATATATATATATATATATATATATATATATATATATATATATACAGAGAGAGAGAGAGAGTAGAAGGGCAAGGAACGCAGCCTTGACAACCATACCTAAAGTAGACCATTATCTTACACAGCCCCTTTGTACTCCTTAGTTACGAAGATCCCTTATACTCCAACACCTCTTTCAAGGCCCACCTCTCCTCCCTTATCCCAAGTTTCTATTTCATGAACATTTAGTAAACCCAAGTCTTTCATTTTCTGTACGTGACCGAACTATCTCCTATTACTGGCATCAGCCATTCAGCTTTAATTGACAATTTTACTTTATGTTATTTTTATATTTTAATCCTTTATAATTCGCATTCCATTGACAATGCAGAAATTTAGCATATCATCTGAAAAGCTTCTACACTTTTCTCTCTATCCGCATTTAACATTTACACTTCCCTTCCATTAATATTGGGAGTAATGGATAAACATTACATATAATAAGCTACTATTCATTTTACGGAACTTCTTTGTTTCTTCTAAAAATTTTGTGCAAATTGGCGATAAGTGAAGCAAGAACGAAGGCTCTATTTATACACAACATATCTTCAATATTTCACAAATTACAAAGAAGTCACATTTCGATAAATTCAACTTACCTCCAGATTTAAAGAAGAAGTAGGCTTTAAATGGCAATAGTTTCTTATTGATTTTCGAAAGCATCTTGATATAACTGAACTTATTTCAATTTTAATCAGACCTAAAAAAGATAAAAAAAAAATAGATGAAATTAGATTACTATGTACTATGGACGTAGTAAGTAATTGTAATACAAAGTGAACAAGAAAATCCAATAGGTCAATAACTCAAAAAAATATATTTTTTCTAGGTATATAGTATATATATATATATATATATATATATATATATATATATATATATATATATATATATATATACTAGACAAGACGCATCAAAATTGTACACCCGCCGCCAGCGCCGCGTGTCCGCAGATTATATCCAAAAAAAGAAGTTCCTCCTCTTGTGGTAAGTAATTGTAATACGAAGTGAACAAGAAAATCCAATAGGTCAATAACTAAAAAAATTAAAATATTTTTTCAGGTATTTATATATATATATATATATATATATATATATATATATATCTATATATATATATATATATATATATATATATATATATATACAAGACGCGTCAAAATTGTAGACGCGTCAAAATTGTACACCCGCTAGCGCCGCGCGGCCACAGACTATATCCAAAAAAATTAAGTTCCTCTTGTGGTTGAACGAAAAACACCATATTGTTCGCCTGTTGCTGTGACTTCACGGGATCATCCCTCTACAGAGAACTGGGTACCTTGTAGCTTTTGTAGAGGTGGGTTTATGTCGTGTTGCGCTCCGGGAGGGGGACGAGTTTTTGTCATGATAATTTTGATTTTTTTCGTTTTTCAGGGTATGTATGTCCATTTGAAAGCATTTAAAGGCCAACAATACACTAATCAAGACAGGCTAATGAAATTGTCAGGCATTATTAGCACTATAATAACGCATATTCTCTGTGAGTTTTATCATCCTACAGGGAAAATAAATTATTTTATGGAAAAAAAAAATGTGAAATTCAGTGTCTCTTGTACAAGGGACACTGGTGGTCGGTGAGAAAACTACAGTCTTGAATAGAAATTCGGTCTGACAGAATGGTGGTATATCTACCTGGAACATGCACATAACGTATTATCAAAATAGAACAGTAAATAAGCACGTAATAACAAAAAAAAGAGCAACAACTTCAGCAAAAGCATCGCCGTTATATATGCAAATCGCAAATTTTATAGTTTATCTCTCAAAAATGGGTATATGTCGTTTTCTACGTTTTCTAAGATTAGTTTCATCACAGAAAACAGCTTTAGGGTTATCAGGGGTATCTAAACTAATTTTTCAAGTTTCTTGTCCCAAGAAAAAATCGCTTTTTCGCTTTTTCTCTGGTTTGGTTTTTTTCGGGAAAGGGGGGTGGGTATTTCTTTGATTGTCCTAAATAATATAATTTTTAGAAGTTTTAGGCTATCAAGTGACATAATAACTACAAACTCTCAAAAGGTTTTGTC
>NC_061108.1:89269610-89272110 GCF_015104395.2 Macrobrachium nipponense
TGGCAGGCGATGGCAACAAACGAAGGTAGGTCATGGTATCTGATAGGTGTTCTCTCCTTTTAGTTAAATGGGGTCCTATGACCCCAGAAGACACACACTCACGCACACACACATACACACACACACACACACACACACACACACACACACACACACACACACACACATATATATATATCATATTATATATATTATATATTACACACATTATATATATATATTATATATATATAGAAGATAGTATATATATATATATATAGCCTTTATAATTATATATTATACGATATATATATATTATATATATTATATATATATATATATATACATATATACATATATATACATATTATATATATATATATATATATATATATATACATATATATATATATATATATTTATATATATATATATATACATCACACACACACACACACACACACACACACACCATATATATATATATAGATATATATATATATATATATATATATATATATATATATATATATAGTCTCAGTAATTGGGCGGCTACTTGGAAATCTTAGCTGATGATGAATAATAGTGCCAAGACTAGGAAGAACACTCTTTAATATTACGAGCTTTCGAGGTTTAAACCTCATCTTCAGGCTGAAAAAATGACAAGTATGAGAAATCACTAAAAATTACATTAAAATGAATTGTCTGATTAAAAGCTTCAGTAAAAACATAAAATAAAACGAACATCACATACAAACTAAAAATTAGAAAATTACGAAAAAAACTAAAAAAACAAAACGCAAAGTCATACAAAAACAGTAATAAAAATGAAAATAATATGAAAGGTAAACAAACTACACTCAAAAATAAAATGGCTAACGACCCACTTTGTGTACCTACTATGAAACTATATGATAGCTAGTTGAATACCGGACGAGTTGTTGTTCAATTCCGGTTTTCATTTTCTTAATAAACAGCGACTCTGAAATTAAAAGGTCCAGTCTATTTGAGCAAAAAGACAGTACTCTAAAATCTAGGTGAGTGAAAGGATGGTCCTGTGCTAAACTGTGATCCCTTATGGCAGAAAATGGTTGTTTAGAAAGAGGAAACCTAGTTCTAACGGAAAGACCTCTGTGTTCCAAAATTCTGTGTCTAAGCCAGCGGGAACTGGATCCCACGTATCGCAGACCACACTGCGAACAGGTAAACAAGTAAACGACACTCGAATTAAGGTCCACAGGAAAGAGCAGGCTTCTCCCTCAAAAGTGATCCTACAGTAAAAGGGTTTAGTAAAAAACAAATCTGAAACTAACTTGAGGAAAACTATGCTTAAGTATTTCTTGCAACTTTTTTCGTACCAAGTAGCTACTATGACCAAGGAAAGGCAATTTAATATACTTTACATCTTTACTAGCAGTACTGTACACCGGTCTGGGACAAAATTTCTCATGTAGAAAATTTTTCAGAACTTTGTAAAAGACAAATACGGGATAAGAATTTTCGGAAAAATAATTCTGGAGGAAGACCATATCTTGATGAAATAAATTAAAATTTATCAACAGACATTGTAAGCTCTATTTATCATAGTACGTATTGAATTAAGTTTAAACAACTTTGGTGAAAAACTAAGATAATTCAATCCCAAGCCAGTAAAAGTACTTTTCCTATAAACGGAAGTCTCAAATTTACCTCTATTTCTGTGTACCTGAACATCTAAAAATGACAACATATTATCCTGTTCTGTCTCACAAGTAAATAAATATTAGGATGACGAGAATTAAAATATTCAAAAAATAAATCCACGTGTGAACGTTCCCTAAACACAAGGAAAGTGTCATCCACGTACCTACGATAATACAAGGGTTTGAAAGCAACAGGGCATTCAGACATCCAAATCCTTTCACAATAACCCATGAAACAATCTGCATATACAGGTCCAAGGGAATTTCCCATAGCAACTCCATCTATTTGAATATATAATTTACCATCAAAAGTAATGAAATTGCCATCATTATTTGTAGCCAATTGTAATAACTTTCCCAAATCTATTTTACTAAGTCCAAAAGTTGTTATGTGGTTTTCACATATATTATTAAGAATAATGTCAGTTGTTTCTTTTAATGGGATATTTGTGAAAAGAGAGGTTACATCAAAACTAGCCATTACAACATCTTGGTTAAAATCGAAAGAACACAATTCTTTGACAAACTTGGAAGAATTTGGGACATTAAACTCACTAAAAGTTAAAGGTTTTAAAACTGGAACCAGAAATTTTGATAAGTAATGGTTAAGAGTGCCAATTGAGGATATAATAGGTCTCAACGGGTTTCCTATTTTGTGAACCTTACGTAGACCATACATATAACCGGGCTTTGACCTGAAGCATATAAATTACTATATGTAACTTCCCCAATCTTTATCTCTCAAACTTCTTAACATCCTATGACTAATTTGTCTTCTAATTTCAAATGTGACCCGCAATATCTACATTCAACATCCTAAATTTTGTATTATCAGAGAG
>NC_061108.1:89277110-89292110 GCF_015104395.2 Macrobrachium nipponense
GGAGAGTTAAGTCAGGATGAGATGTAAATACATTTAACACGATTCAAGCGTCATTTTAATTGTTCAATAAATGTTACGGTTGAGGCAACGTTTTTTACCAAGTCAATTCTTTATTGATAGTGTGCCGAAGAGACCACTGGACAATTTATTTCCTAACATATACAATAATCGTTTTGCACTTATAACTCTTAGACCTTTCACTCCAACCGCTAAATAAAAACCATGCTGGCATCTTCTTTTTGAGTAATAAGTACAATGAGGAAGAGAGTCTTTTCTTCTTTCTGGCGACTCAGACGTCCTGGGGGATTCCTCTGAAAAGATCTGTCTATCCTACGTTATTTGGCTTGACTGCATACCTAATATGCCCAATAATACCCACATAAAAGTTTTTAAAGATGACTTACCAACAGGTAATGCGTCGATCAACTAATATATATATATATATATATATATATATATATATATATATATATAGTATATATATATAGATATATATATATATACACATACATACATACATACATACACACACACACCCATATATATATATATATATATATATATATATATATATATAGGATATATATATATATATATATATATATATATATATATATGAAGACAAACAGGCGGCCAGTAAAACACTACATAACGGCGTCACAACCATATATTACAGATTCTTTGAATCCCTACTCACTGGTGAAATGATATTTGACGAGATTATTTACAAGGCATATGGAGATGTAGCACTGCGACGATTGTGGTATGGAAATAACCGTTGACCCGATGAAGAAGAAGTCATATTCTTCTGTTTTGGGCTTTTTTATCTCCTATGTCTGCATGAAGTCTGGTGGGCGTATTTGCCGGAACACACTGGATATGCCCACCAAACCCGACGTCGTATTTGTTACACATGCACATGTTTTATAAATATTATTGTCACATTTTGTCCGAAATGTATGATGGCAACTTGAATAAGTTGGTATGCAGTAAAAGACACATTCATATATATATATATATATATCAAGAGGCTTGTTCCCTCTCTTAACAGTAACACGTCCTCAGCGATTCTGTACCTGGCATAGTTGAAGTCGTTACTTTTAACTTGTCTTAGTTCATTCCATCTTCTCTCCTCACAATGAACGGTTGATGTTTAAGCAGTCTCTTTTAACCTGTTTTTTTCATTTTTACTTTGTTCTTTTATGTAATTTTAAGACTATTTTTAATATATGTGAATTCCTGTTTTTTACACTTTTATTGTTTTTTATTTATAAATGTGTCTTTATCTTTCACAGACTGATGATGCACAGAGAATTTCATGTGCGAAACGTTTCTTGGAATAAATTTATCAGTTTTAATCGTTGTATCATGGACACCCCCTGGATGTTTTATATGTGTATTCACTGATCTGCTGTGTCTCTCCAACGATGATACGGAAACTTTTCTTCGTCCTCCTGTTCGCCTTTCGTCTTCGACTACGAGGAATTCACCACTTTTCTCAACTGCTGAAGCACCGTTATCCGCCCATTACTATATCTACTTCAAGAAAACTAGAGAATACTACCCTTAGACTGGAGAAGGCCAAAGCTGATCTCGATTTTCTTCAATACTGGCAAATTAATGACACTACTCCGAAGTTCATCCGCTTTAGATTGTACAAATCCACCCTGTACAACACCCAGTTCTACAAAGATGAGGTCAAGACTTTACTCAAGAATGAAATTGATTGTAAACTTTGCACGATTGAACAATTAACTGTAACTACTCAACAATTGAAGAATTTATTGGGGAGCGATCCAAAAGAGCTAGGTCCAATATTGGGGAGCGATCCAAAAGAGCTAGGTCCAAAAGAGCTAGGCCCAAAAGAGCTAGTACAATTGAGCTAATGCGACAAAATAGCTAGTACCAAAATCGCTATTGTAACAAAACAGCTAGTAGTACATTTGAGCTGGTTCAAAAAGAGCTGTTTACCAAAATAGCTTGTTTCGAGAAAATGTAGTGTTGCTAAAACTGTGTGTGTGTGTGTTTACGTTGATTACCGAGGTAGAAAGTAAAAAATAAATTTTATTCTGTCTCATCATATTTATTATTTTTAACTAAAAATGTTAAAAAATAAATAAAACTTTAACCTTTAATATGTTATGTTATAGCTTATTCCTCGTAAAAAATCTGTAGTAGATATCTAATATCATTATTTGTGTGCTTGCTAATCAAGTTTTTCAGTCTATCGTTAATTTCCTTAGTCTTTCTTTTGACCGGTAATTGCTGCCCACTGATATACGCAATTAGATCGCTTCTCTGAAGTGCTTTTTCTTTTTTAATTCCTTGAAAAAAGCGCCATACGGTTGGATGAGCAGTGTCATACATTTCCTGAATAGCACGATGCTATCCCTCTAACTTGTTATTTGTCCTTGTTCTGTCGTTTTGTGTTCTTTCCCGGACGTTCCACAATTCGATGGGAAATAAGGATATTCTTCTTCCTCTTCTCTGTCGTCTACCAATGTATGTGTCTTCGAAATAGTCATATAATATTTGCATTTCTTCATCCAATTGTAGACGTTCGAGGTCTTCATTTAGCTCTTCGAATGCATCTGTCACTTCATCTGGATTTAGATGCGCCAAAGCAGCCAGCATCTTGCAATAAAGACGGCAGTTGGCATCAGATATATAGCTATTTGATAATCCCGTAATTTGTATTTTTCTCCATATTAACTGTGATAGATGAAAGAAACATCCATTTATGTTCGCATCAGGATACACTGTCATGAAAGCATTGATAGCAGACTTTTCAAAATCTAAGGTTACGTTTTCAGGGTCACAGTCTGGGCGTTTGTCTTTCAAAATCTGAAATACTCGTTCATACGTTGACTGAGCCTTATCAGGCATCATAACATAAACACAGAGAAAAAGAAAGTTTTCTCTAACAACATGGATCGTATATAATTGATAAAATATTCTAGGAACGACTTTGAAAATGCCATCACACATCCATATATTTGAATTAGCAAGTTGATCGAGTATATGCTGGCTTGCAAATATGATTATTCGTTTTGAATCGCTTGTTACATCACTCAGTAAGAAGGGTTCTGTATTTCCGTTTATAGTAAGAGTTTTAAATTCTTCTGGAATTATCAATTCGTTAATTGATAAAGGTTCAGAAAAATGGCCTTCAACCTTACGTCTATGTTGAATACGTTTTTGGAGCGCTCTTTTTTTAGGGACATTAGCCATTGCTTCGTCATCCAGCTCTTGTACTACAGCAGCAATAACTCTTCGTGGTGGTGCACTACAATTTGAAGCTTGCTCATTCATTTTCCCTAAAGATATTCTAACACTTTGCCTCGCGGGATCTGGGGCATGATTATGTTCTTGTCCAATTTTTACTTCACACTTTTCTTGGTAGTTCGGCGCAGTTTTCAATGTTCCTCTACAATCCTTCATTACACATCTCCAGTTCTGGCTGGTTTTGTTCGTTGTATATTTTCGGTACAAATATCCATCGTAGCTAAGTAAATCTTTTCCTTTCCTTGACTTTATAACTTCCATGATGAAAGTTGGAATACTACTAACTTTTTTCTCCATAGATAAGAAAAATATTAAAAGAAAAAATGAAGTAGAAATAACACTCCATTTTCTTAAAACTAGTTATTTTGGTTAACAGTTCTTTTTTACCAGCTCAAATGTATAACTAGCTATTTTGTCACATTAGCGATTTTGGTACTAGCTATTATGGAACTAGCCATTTTGTCGCACTAACTCTATTGTACTAGCTCTTTTGGGCCTAGCTCTTTTGGACCTAGCTATAATGTCGCATACTCATTTATTGTACAATGATTTATCCATGTTAGATCGCTCAGTGTACCAAAGAATGTTTCGTAAATTTATCAACAACTAGATCTCTGATGTTTTTACGAGACACCAAAGAAAACTTTTGAATCTCGGTATCGTTATTCCTGAATTCCAGTCTAACAAAGAATGTATTTTTAACTTCTCTGACTATGTTTTATCTAAAAGAGAAGAATTTTTACTTTCGTTTGGTTTAGACGTTTGCCTTCCATCCTTTAGACCCAACTATGCCAGGTTCTTTTTACCTTTTTAAATTATGTTTCAAAGGTTAACTAGGCTAGAATGCAATCAAAACATAGCTAACCTCCAACAAAAAAATTGTAATTTGGTCCATAAAACATATGTTCATCTAAAAACCAATTGGACACCTTTTTTTAACCCTGCTGATTTGAGAGTACTATTGAATTTGAAGAAACGAGAGGACATAATTATATGTAAACCAGACAAGGGTAAGGGAGTGGTCATTCTAAACAAGAATATTATGTACAAAAAATGGAAACTATCTTGTCTGACAGTTCGAAGTTTGAGGTCCATGGCGAACCTTCCTTTCTTGATATATATAAGCGAGAAGACAAGATTAACAGGTTTCTAAGGAAAATTAAAAATGATAACATCATAAATGAAACAACTTATCAACAACTGTTCGTCACTGGTTCATCTTTTAGTGTTCTTTATGGGCAAACAAAAATACATAAACCTGACCTACCTTTAAGACCAATTAGGGCTGCTTATAACAATCCTTCTTTCTCTATCTCAAAATTTTTAGCTGGACTTTTATCTAAATATAGTAATAATGAATACTCTTTGAAAAATGGATATGACTTTCAACAATTGATTACCAGACAAGATGGAGATTACTATATGGTTAGTTTTGACGTTGAGTCTCTATTTACCAACGTACCTCTTAATGAAACCATCAATATTATACTTAACAAAATATTTATTAATGATGATACAAATTTCCATGGTTTTAATCGGGCTATTTTTAAACAATTACTCGATCTTGGAGTGCAAGATTCGATGTTTGTATTTAATCAGCGACTCTACTCGCAGTCCATGGAGTTGCATGGGTTCCCTTTAGGCCCATTTTTGCACATTTTTTTTTATGTCTCATTTGGAGTCTGAGTTTTTAAACCGATGTGATTCTAACTTTAAGCCCTCATTATATCGTAGATATGTTGATGATACCTTTGCTTTGTTTCAACACCCATGGCAAAGTTCTTCTTTTTTAGAGTATATTAAGAACTTTCATCTCAATATGAATTTTACAATGGAAGTAGAGAACGATGATTGTTTACCTTTTTTAGATTTGAAAATTACCAGAATAACTCTGAGTTCTCCACGTCGGTCTATAGAAAACGTACTTTTACTGGACTGACTAACAATTATTATAGTTCGTGTCAACAATCTTTCAAAATTAATACTATTCACACTTTGGTTAATAGAGCACTGAAATACTCTTCGTCTTGGCAACTATTCCACGTGGGAATGACTTTTTTGTTAGGTTTCTTCAATCTAATTCGTTTCCACTCGACATTGTTCAAAAAACCATCAGCAAAATACTTACGAAATTCTTACAGCCACCAATACCTAATTTTAATGTCCCTAAAAGACTATTTTATGTCACAATCCCCTATATATCTGACTTGAAATTTACATCCAGCCTTAAACGAATCATTGAACATGAGATACCATGCCTTAAAGTCAAACTCACATCCAGCAATCCTTGCACAATTGGATCCTTTTTTAACTATAAAGATCGCCTTCAGCCTTTTATGAGATCCAACGTTATATATAAATTTACATGCCCTGGATGTCCGGGCTCTTACGTCGGATCAACTCGAAGGCTGTTAAGGGTCAGATATTGCTCTCACTTGGGCTTCAGCTTTCGTACTGGTCAGAGAATAAAACAACCTGAATTTTCCAACATCAGAAATCATGCTTTTAATTGCAAAATTGAAGTACAAAAGAACAGTTTTCCATAATAAATAGACCATGTCAAACATCCTGGCCATTTAACCACGCTTGAGTCTTTTATATATCAAGAGGCTTGTTTCCCTCTCTTAACAGTAACACGTCCTCAGCAACTCTGCACCTGGCATAGTTGAAGTCGTTACTTTTAACTTGTCTTAGTTCATTCCATCTTCTCTCCTCACAATGAACGGTTGGTGTTTAAGCAGTCTCTTTTAACCTGTTTTTTCATTTTTACTTTGTTCTTTTATGTAATTTTAAGACTATTTTTAATATATGTGAATTTCTGTTTTTCACACTTTTATTGTTTTTATTTATAAATGTGTCTTTATCTTTCACAGACTGATGATGCACAGAGAATTTCATGTGCGAAACGTTTCTTGGAATAAATTATCAGTTTTAATCGGTTGTATCATGGACATCCCCTGGAGGTTTTATATGTGTACTCACTGACCTGCTATATATATATATATATATATATATATATATATATATATCTATATATATATACCTATATATATATATATATGGGTAGATACAGTGAATGGATGGCGATTGTGGTTTTTTCATACATATCTCCAAGATGAAACCGGGAACTTAGATTATGTACTAGTATGTGGAACATACTGGGTGGTTTTATCTCTGTGTATTTTGTTGTACGTAGATTTCGGACTTGCTCAGTTGTAGTAGTAGTAATTAAGCTCAAGTCTTGTCGATTGATGCTCTTTAGGGTTACGAGGCGTATAAACTCATTTTTTAGGCACCAGAACTCTCTATTTACTACTTGGTGATGTGGTAAGTTTTTTGTCACATTTATTTTGATTTTACATGCACTTCGTATCATTATTTGCTTACTATTTTTCTGTGTTTGCTACCGAATATGACTATAATTTTTTTTAATAATGTTTGTTCATGGTATTCTTATATTTCTAGAGTGTCATATATTTCATATAAAGAAGAACAATTTCAAACCAATGGAATCAATTTTTTATTCATAGAATTAGTGGCCGGTAGTCTTTCTTACATTTTCCTATTTCATCGAATAATTTGAGTCTTCTTATTACACCTATTTTTTTCCCTACGTATTTTAAAATTTGCAAATACCAACTAACGCTTCGAGAGCCTAGTCCTTCATATTATTAACCAAGCGTTTCAACTTTTTTAACCAATTTTTTCGGTATAGTTACGTTATTATTCTTAAATGGAAGGAAAGGTCATGGAACTGAGTGAAGAGCATGTATATAATCTTATGTTTGGAAAGTTATGTTTATCCTTAGTTTTTCCTTCTCATTAATTGAAGAGATTTTCATTATCTTGAGTAATATTATTAGTTAGTCTTGTATTCTTCATGTAGTTTGCTTTTATTGCTTCTTTGTGCTCTAAAATAAGCATTAATTATTATTAGTTATATCTTGCTGTTGGGTGTCCTTGTTCTTCTATTGTAATTGCTTGGTAAATATATGCATTTCCGTCATTTAAATAAATGTTTGATAAATTGATTTTCCTTTAACTTAACTATACCAAGCATCAAGCAAACAGCAACGAAGGTAGTTAATTACGTTAACCCTGTAACTAGTTACTGCCTAGTTTGGTTATCTTCCAGCTTCGACTCCATTCCCAAAATACCTTGGAGCAGCAGTAGCTCGGAAGGAGAGGGACAGTGAAGACGTGACCACTACCTAGCACAGCGCGACTTTGAGATCGTTATTACGATCATACCAATCTTTCGTGCAGTGCATTATAAAGGAACTATGAAGAGCTAAAATGTATATGTGACCTGGCCCATGTACCGAGGGTGGGGAGGAGAATAATGCTGCCTATTATCCACCTTAGGCCACCACCATTTTCCACGAAGAACAACTTGCCGACCGATGTCATCTAGTTGCCAATACAACTATTCGGCTTAATTTGGACCTAGAAAGGATAGCTGAAAACTTGAAGGTTCGTTGCAAATTTCGTTTGGTGCTTGTCATTTGCGATTTCAATTTCAGTAATTATTGTTGAACAATAATGTCCTAACAGAATTTCCCCATGGAATTTATCAGAGAATCATATTTGATTGGTACCCATGTATGTAATTATATTTACCAAGTAGGCTTATTATATAACCGTCTTTTGGGCCTTCATTTAAAGGCAACTTTAATATTTCTTGAGCTAGCATAGTACTTTTACTTATATTTACCAGGTAGTAATTTATATTTTTCAAACCATAATATTCTATTTATGGTCTGCCGGGTTAACCCAGTAACTACTTGTTTATCCCAGATAGTTTTGCTTAGCCTCTCAATCTCGTGTTTCGTTGCCTCATTGTTTTTGAATGGACATGCCCATATATTTGCATTGATCTTGAGCATTTACAGGTTTACTTTATAAATATATATATTTTACTTAAGTCCATTTCTTAAGTTTTACATGAAATTTTATGAAGTTAATTTGATTAGGAGTCCCTTCTTACATTAGGATTTCCCTCATTTCAGATTCTCATGATTTATTCTGAAACTGTGAGTTGGCAGCAGGGCCAGCACCATCCCTCTACCTCGTATGGTTTGGGATTACCTGTTGCAAACCAGGAAGCAAGGATATTCACAGCAGATTGATAGAAAATGAATTTATAAATTAAACTGTAGAATTTATTATTAAATTTTTAGTTTTTTTCTTGGTTTATTATTCACAGTAAATAATTCAGAATATCTTATATAAGCTTAATTTTATTGATTAAGCGTTATCTGACATTATTCCTTATCTAACATAAGACTTTAAAGATAGCGATAAGTACCTGAAGCCAGACATCCTTTGCTAAGATACTAATACTCTTCTTCCCTTTAATTACTTTGGATAGAATTTAGATAATTTCAGTTCTTTGGCTGAAATTGAGGCTTAAGGAAAGTTAAAACAGCAACAATGTTTGCATAGATATTCGCGGTCAGCAAATACACAAAAACAGTCATAAACAATGTGTGCTGGCATCTCCGTTCAGCTCTGAGACTTGAGTTAAATATAGCTTGAGACATATTTTTTTTTTCAAGAATACCAGTGTGTCTGGTCACAAATCTAAATTGTATATCGTGGAAAGAGAAGATTACATTAGGTATCAGCACTTCTCTAATAGTTCGTTATTGAGAAAGATCTAAAAACAATTCATGCTCCTGTATTTGTATCTTCCCATCAGTTACACGTCTGACGTGTGTACGCCCATATATATGTATATGTATATGTATATGTATATGTATATGTATATGTATATGTATATATAGGAGGTATACAGGAGCGTAGACATAAAAGGTTCAGGAGGTCCATTGATACTTCACATGAAGGCCAATATTTATTTTAAAACGTTTCGCACATCATCAACTTTGTGCATCTTCAGTCTGTTAAAAGAGAATTGCATATATTAAAAAACTAAAAATAAGGATTCACAATAGTAATCATGTTAAAATGCAATAAAAATATAAACAGTTAAAAAAGAGGAAGAAGAACCACTGAGGTACCAACCAACTAGAGTGAAAGGAAAGCAAGGAATGATTTTTGAAAGAGCCAGGTCCAAGACGTTGACTATGCCAGATGTAGAGGTGAAGCCGAGGTGTTGTTATTCAATGGGGGAACCAGTCTTTTAATAATTAACGATTCCAAGGTAGTCAGGTGGTCCGGGTCTTTAGTGTAACCTATTATTGTGAAGTCCTGTTTCGATACATTAATTTTGCATTTAGCGGCATGATTCTTGATATTAGAAAATTCAGGATTACTAATTCTTTGACCTGTTCTATAACTGAAACCCATATGGCTGCAATATCTCATCTGCAGTAATCTTCGAGTAGATCCTACGTAAGTAGCAGGGCATCCTGCGCATTTGAATTTATATACAACGTTGGATCTCATAAAGTCCTGCAGACGATCTTTGAAATAAAAAAGCGAGCCAATTTTGCAAGGATTATTTGAAATAAGTTTAATTTTGAGACAAGGCATTTCTTGTTCTATTATTTGTGTGAGTCTGAGAGAAAACTTCGAGTTAGTTACATATGGAATCGATGCATATTAGTTTCTTTGGGACATCCATTAGCGGAGGAGGTGGTTGGATATAGTTACCTACTAATTTATTAATTATATTATGTACAATGTCTTTGGGATAAGAGTTTTTTTGAAAAAAAGGTTATTAAAAATTCCATTTCGTTATGAAAAATTTGCCAGTTGGATGAGTATTTCAAAGCTCTATAGACCAATGTGTATATGGTATTAAGTTTGAAGGTTTTCTGACAAGAACTATAGAATTATTGGCTAATCCCGTGAACGTCTTTTTCCGATATACTGCAGTCGTGAATTCTGAATTGACTCTAGTGACAAGGATGTCCAGAAATGGTAATTTGTTTTCATTTTCTATCTCCATTGTGAATTTAATGTTAGGATGTTGTACGTTAATATGTTCCAAAAATTTTGCTATTTGCCATTGATATCTAAAAAGTGCAAATGTGCGTCAACATACTCTGTAATACACTGGTTTACAAGAAATAGGACAATTATCTAAAAATTCTGTTTCCAAATATGACATAAAAAAGTTTTTTATGTCATATTTGGAAACAGAATTTTTAGATAATTGTCCTATTTCTTGTAAACCAGTGTATTACAGAAGATATGTTGACGACACATTTGCACTTTTTAGATATCAATGGCAAATAGCAAAATTTTTGGAAACATTTAACGTTAACGTTAACAAAATCCTAACAGTTACAAATTCACAATGGAGATGATGAAAATGAAAACAAATTACCATTTCTGGACATCCTTGTCTCTAGAGTAAATTCAGAATTCACGACTGCAGTATATCGGAAAAAGACGTTCACGGGATTAGCCAATAACTTCATAGTTTCTTGTCAGAAAACCTTCAAACTTAGTACCATATACACATTGGTCTATAGAGCTTTGAAATACTCATCCAACTGGCAAATTTTTCATAACGAAATGGAATTTTTAATAACCTTTTTTCAAAAAAAAACTCTTATCCAAAGACATTGTACATAATATAATTAATAATTAGTAGGTAACTATACCAACCACCTCCTCCGCTAATGGATGTCCCAAGAAACTAATGTAATGCATCGGGGGGGGGATTTTCCATATGGAACTAACTCGAAAGTTTTCTCTCAGACTCACACAAATAATAGAACAAGAAATGCCTTGTCTCAAAATTAAACTTATTTCAAATAATCCTTGCAAAATTGGCTCGCTTTTTATTTCAAAGATCGTCTGCAGACTTTATGAGATCCAAACCGTTTGTATATAAATTCAAATGCGCAGGATGCCCTGCTACTTACGTAGGATCTACTCGAAGATTACTGCAGATGAGATATTGCAGCCATATGGGTTTCAGTTATAGAACAGGTCAAAAGAATTAGTAATCCTGAATTTTCTAATATCAAGAATCATGCCGCTAAATTGCAAAATTAATGTATCGAAACAGGACTTCTCAATAATAGGTTACACTAAAGACCCGGACCACCTGACTACCTTGGAATCGTTAATTATTAAAAGACTGGTTCCCCCATTGAATAAACAACACCTCGGCTTCACCTCTACATCTGGCATAGTCAACGTCTTGGACCTGGCTCTTTCAAAAATCATTCCTTGCTTTCCTTTCACTCTAGTTTTGGTTGGTACCTCAGTGGTTCTTCTCCTCTTTTTTAACTATTTATATTTTTATTGCATTTTAACATGATTACTATTGTGAATCCTTATTTTTAGTTTTTTAATATATGCAATTCTCTTTTAACAGACTGAAGATGCACAAAGTTGATGATGTGCGAAACGTTTTAAATAAATATTGGCCTTCATGTGAAGTATCAATGGACCTCCTGAACCTTTTATATATATATATATATTATATATATATATATATATATATATATATATCTATATATATATATATATTATATATATATATATATTATATATATATATATAGATAGACAGATAGATAGATAGAGAGATAATAAGAGAAATTACGCCGCAGTGTTGTGAATGCATCTCATAACTGAAGGTAATTAGAGGTACGTGGATTGAATTTTTCCCCGTGCTTTTAACAACTGTAAATGTTAAATTAACTTTTATTATCAAACAATAGTTGTAATAACGAGATGCGAATTAAAATGTAATGCAATTAAATTTTGTATCTATTAAGCCAGCTTATACAATTAATTGGTGCATTTAATTACAAAGTGACAGCGATTTCCATTTAGGTGTAGAAAAATCCAATTGTTACTGTACTTTTTATCTTTTGTGTACTGAATAATGATCAGATACTAAACGTTGCAAATATGAATATCTTTTATTCCGGATTATCTAATGGTAATGGTTTTGAGTTTGAGACCTATTTTAATTGCGTTACACAATAAATAGAGGATTTCTAAGTTCTCAAGGTGTACTTTACTATAGCTGGCATTCACTTAAGTAGTTCTTGGATGAGCCCTATTCTCACGAGACGTTTTGTTTGGCGGCCGCTGATTGGCTGGTAACGGGAGGTAGCAGCTCCCAGCCAATCAGCGGCCGCCAAACTAACGTCTCGTGAGAATAGGGCACATCCAAGAATCTACCTTAAGTGAACCAGTTTAGACATTATATCTTATTTCGGTAGAAAAAAAATATTTGTAAGATGAATAATTGGAATAACAATTCAGCTTTCACATCGATCATAATATATAATATATATATTATATATATATATATATATATATATATATATATATATATATATATATATATATATATATATAATAATATATATATATATATATATATATATATATATATATATATATATTATATATATTTTATGATCCAGATAGGTCCTTCCGGCCGTCGGAAATCTTTTGTATATATATAAAATTTGCTCTGCTAATTAAAAAGATGCTTTTCCAAGGTTATAAGAAAGATTATTTATTAATGGCATAAGAAAAATACTTCCTTAAATGGTTATAGACGGTAAACAAGTCATATGAAAATCTCGAAATGATAAACACATCAAGAATGATAAACATATTAGGTTTTGAATGAGCTGCTAAGAAGTATTTTTGTCTGATTTACAGGTATTCAGCGCGATTTCATAGTATTTATATTGTTGTTCCTTTTGATGATTTTCATTCTTCTCCTCTAACTGTTGCATCGACGTCATGGCTGGGTGTGTTGTCACTTGTCAATTTTGCCTCTTCATTTTTCTCTGCGTCATTTGGATTCTTGCAAACGATCATGATTGGTTCCTAAGAGTGCAGATAAATGAAAATTAAATTCTGCATTTCCTTTTCAGTATATCATACTGCTTAACAATATGCATCGGTTCTGGCTTCGCATATTTCTTATGTCCGCAAAATGTGTAGTCTGTTAGTTTCTGAGCAAGGTACATGAACGGTACACAAACATTCACGCGCTCACACACACATATGTAGAAGTGATTGTCCTTAACGAAACGCGCCAATGGTGATCTGTTCTAGCTCAGGATACAAATGCAGCTTCTCTTGTTAAGAAGGTCACCTACGAGTATACGTGTAGTAAAGCTAATGGCCAGATTGGTTAACCAACATAGCAATCAATCCTTTGTCGAGATCATCACAAAGTGTGAATTTGGATACCGTTAGTCGAGCTATCAAGGTCCAATTAATTATTTGTCAAACTGAGAGTATACATATTTCAGTTCTATTCATACATAACGTACAATGATGAAGATATGGCTGATTGATATTCAAACAATGGGGAACAATTGAATTACCGCTCTCGCAAAACCATGAAGAAATATGGAAGGCCTTCATCAAATGATGGGAAGCGTTTCTAAGATGATATTCAATTAAAAATGAACTCGATTGGCTATCAGAATTTATGAAATCTCGGAATGCTCGGTGTCTATCCCTGTTTAGTGACGTCATTATCTCACAAGGAATAAGGGACTGGTCAATACGTTCATAGCGTGAAGTATCAAATTTTCATTCTTGCCGACTTCGGTCTTTCTCATAGTCAAGACTCAGTTAATTATATATAGAAATAAGTAACATTCTTACCTTCATTTGGCATTTTTCTGCATTTGTATACTGTGCAGTTGACGGTGATGTACAAAGCAGTGTAGACGAAGAGAACTCCGCCCATGATAATAAATGTTAACGATCCACCAACTTTTTCAATCAAAATTCCTCCAAGTAATGCTCCGCTAGCTCTTCCTGTAAAAGGAAAATTTATCATTATGATACTATAGTAGATTCACATCAGCCGTGCATCTGATGTCTAGGCCAGTCCCTTACGACCTCCTGATTGGCTGTTGATAAGCCAATCACAGAGCTGGAGACTCTCAGTCTCTCTCGAGAGTTCACATGGGCAGGATGTATGTTCCACCTCTCTTGAGAGATACGTCTTTCAATAGTATCACTCAGAGGTGGAACATACATACTACCTATGTGAACTCTCGAGAGAGACTGAGTTTCCAGCCCTGTCACTGGCTTATCAACAGGCAATCAGGAGCGTAATAAGGGAATGGTCTAGACATCAAATGCATGGTTGATGTGAATCTACTGTGGTAAAATTGCCGCTGATGTTACTATTTTTTTTATAGTTCTAATAATGATGATAAAAGCTTCCTAAATGTACAAAGCTCAACTCGACTACTTTTAATTAATTCCAGTTTCGTTTTATTATTTTTCCTCTAGCGTTGGCTTAGCCAAGTTGCCAATAAGTTGCCTTTCCATTGCCTTTGAATTGAAAATAAAAACCAATTGTTATGAAAGGATTAATTTTCATATCATGTTTACATCAGAAAAAGATCAGTAATCGAATGTATATAATGGTCGTAATCCAAATGACGAACATTTTTAAGATTTTTTTTTTATTATTATTGAAGAGTATATTTGTTTAAAAGTCTCATTAGCCCAAAAATGACCATCCACGGTTAAAAGCTTTTTGGAAGAACAATTCCTTAGAAATAAACTAATCTACCTTAAAAAAAAGCCTGTGATTCAAGATTTCATTTAAGGTTTCAAAACAATAACTTCATTGATAAATGTAATCGTAACTGATATAAATGATCAAATTGAAACACCAAAGTATTAGTGATAATTCTTAAGATAGTTCCATGGCCGAATGAATGAGGGAGTGGCAAATGTTTAGAAAGGAGATTATGTCAGAAAGAGAGAGAGAGAGAGAGAGAGAGAGAGAGAG
>NC_061108.1:89294610-89299610 GCF_015104395.2 Macrobrachium nipponense
GTACTTACAATTTATATCAACAATGCTCGAAGTTATATTCCACAAGCATCCATTTTCTATTAATATTTGATGATTAATTCTTATCTAGTTTCGTGTTTTAAGGTTCTCTAGTGATATTGTTGAGAAATATATCTGTCATTTCTCTGCATTTATTTCATATCTAAAACAATAATCTTTTATCTTGAAAACAAAATCTTTTGTATTTCCAAATGCCTTTCATCTAAGTTGGCTAGTCAGGCAAAAAGGCCTTAATAACTATAGATTATAAACATAAGCGCCTTGCTTAATTTATGGTGAAATTATCTTGAATTCTGCTTGAAAATTTCTGATGCATATTATAATGATGACCACGATGGCTAACTTACCAGAAAACTGATGCAGCGAAACGAAAAAAGGACTTTCCTGATGCTGCTACTTTTTTGCTTTCCGGGAACTTTGACGTCTATTCGCATTGTGAAGATGACGTTGAAGAACAGCAAAGAGGAACAAATGATCATCGCTGGAGTGTAGTTCATTTCCTGTTGACCTTTGGAGGCGATATTAACCAGAAGACCCATTGCTCCACCAACCAGACCCCATGCCAAAGTGCCGAATAATCTCGTGTTTCCATATTTATGGCTCTTTTCTCCAAGAGCAATGAAGCACATCGCGTCAGTCAGAGAATTAGAACTCTCAAATGTCATGAACAGAGTAATGATACAGAGGGCTGAAAGCCAAAACTCTTTTGTTGACAATAGATATAAAATATTTTGATCACTGTCATGGTCTTCACATGTACCCTGGCAATTAAGGAGAAACTTTGTTTCTTTACAAGATAGTTGGTCATAGGTGAACATGGAATCAGTAAGGTTAACAGTATGAGCGACGAAACACTCCTCTTCTTGACATATATACCGTTTATCCACAAATTTATTTTCTTTAATTGTGACATTTATTATCTTTTTAATATTACTTTCAATTGCCAGAGAAGACTTGCATTCGAAGTGACAATGCCCACGAAATATTTCCGTCTCTACGTAGTCGTGAGTTATATCGCAATGAGTGTTACTGTGATTTGCATGAACATCTTGGGAAGTGATATTAGGACACAGAACGAGTGACAGGACACTTCCTTCGCAGAGGGACTGAGCTGGTATGCTAATATTTGCTGGTGAATGAAGGTTTACAGAAGGAATAAAAAAATATGCTGTGTAGGACATTGCTACCATAACACTAGTGATAGTGAGCATAAGTCGATGGATCTTCAGTTTATCAGAAAAGAAACCCACGAGAACATTGAAGGAGGCGCTGACGAGTGGATTGATCGTATATATAATACCAATTCCTTCGGAAGATATCCCTCTCTGACTGGCGATGGGTGGTATGAAGACCATAAAGGATGCACCTGAGGGAATACAAGAGGAGATAAGTAAAAAATGAGAAAAACTTTCTTCGGCGCAATTCCAGTTTTCTGTATAGCATATATCAAGGCCCCCGTAATTAGATCTACTTTCGGTGATCTCGGTATAATGCTGGATGAGCCGCAGCCCATGAAACTTTGATCAAGGTCCGGTGGTGGCACGTCCTATATCGTTGCCAGACGCATGATTATGGCTACCTTTAACCTTAAATAAAATTTTAGAAACACTGAGGCTAGAGGGATATAATTTGGTATGTTCGACAATTGGAGGGTGGATGATCATCATACCAATTTGCAGCCCTGCACCTTCAGTAGTATATAAGATCTGAGGTCGGCCAGAAAGAGTGCGGACGGACAGACAAAGTCATGTCAACAGTTTCCATTATTAGAAAACTAAAACATTTTAATTGCTTAGATAATTGTAAAACGCAGATTAAAGTGTAACTCCATAAAGCAATGGTCTCATCCTAGCCTTAACTGGGTGACTAGAGAGCGATCCACTGAGGGAGGACGAATTGGACCCAGTAGTAATGGGTTACATCGGATGAGACCTAAGGTAGATAAACGCTAGTGACTAGCGATCCTTATCCACAAAACCCTTGCTGTGCAAAAAAAAAAAAAAAAAAAAAAAAAAAACAAAAAAAAAAAAAAAAAAAAGAGATTAGCAAAAGATAATTTCTCATAGAATATATATATATATATATATATATATATATCTTTAGATATATTATCTAAATGATATAGTATATATGTATATTGTATATATACAAAAAAATAAAATGTTTTGCTAACAACCTTATCTCACAAATCCATGCTGCCAAAAACAATTTTATCAAAAACAAAAATTGGGAGACTGGGATGCATGTAGTCAAAGAAAGATAACTTCTTTGAATTAGAAGTTGTCTTCTTTATTAGATGGATCTAATTATTATTAACATTCCATTTCGCTAGCCGCTAGCATTATCCACCTAAGCTCCAATCACATTTCTGTATGTGTATATATGTGTATATATATATAATATATTATATATATATGCTATATATATACATATATATATAATCTATATATATATATATATTATATATATGTATGTATATGTATGTATATATGTATGTGTATGTATGTGTATTTGCTGTCTTTCAGCTCTTAGGATATAGGATAAATATTGTTAGATTACCATCAGTTGTTTATTACTACAGTAACAATACTATCCGAGTCAAAGTTTTTTCTTATTTTGTCAAAAGGAATATCCATCACACCATATGTACTTAAAGACCTGTCATAAATCCATTAATTATTTCAGGTTATGCCATATGATGGATAAAAAAGAGGGAAAACTTACCTCCACTTTTTAAGAAATATACTATCTTAAATGGCAAGAGATCCTTGTTCACCTTTGGGAACATCCTGAATTTTCTTGAAATGAACGAATCTGTTGTGGAAGGAAAAGGACAATGATATACAAATAATCCTTATATTTATTCACTGAATATGTCAAAATGTAAATTTATACACGGACACACCTTTATCGTGATAAATAGCTTTAATAATTTATTGTTGGTACTGATAGGCATTGGACTCATGGGTATACTATTAGACATTTGTTATTGATTTGGCTTACCAGCAAATCTATTTTTCTAAGGGCAAGCGATATATATCACTGTGAATTTGAATTTTAAAGACTTTGATGAGCTAGTCCTATGCCCATAACATCACATCCGTTTTTCATAAGATAGTCGGCTTCTAAAATTTACCCTTTATATAAAATCCATTCAGATATTAAGAAGTCTGTTACAGAAATTCTCGAATTATGTTAGAAAATAAAGTATGGGAATACTATTCATAAACAAAAACAGATAAATTTCTTATTGAATTGTAAGTGAAAATTATATACTACATAATTATAGGCTCCAAACTTTGAAAGGTGGCTGAACTATCATGCAGTCGTACACACATTTTCAGATGAAAATTAGATCCTTTTTTTATAGCTTAATTTGTAATTTTTCAGACCCATGATATGAGCTTTGATAACATTGACTTTCTTATTTCAATTGATTTTAAATACCGTACTTATGTATGACCCACATATATATATATATATATATATATATATATATATATAAAATATATATATATATTATAATATATATATATGATATTATATATATATATATATATATATATATATATATATATATATATATATATATATATATAAATATATATATATATATATATATATATATATATATATATATATTAATATATATATATATATATAGATATATATATAAATAAAAGAAGATAACTTCTATATATATATATATCTAATATATATATATATAAGATATATATATATTTTATATATAATTAATAGATAAATATATATTTATAAGTAAATATTCTATATATTATAAATATATATATATATATATTTATATAATATATATATATTTTTTTTATATTATAATATTTATATAATATATATAATATATATTATATAGATATATTAATATTCTTATATGTATATAACTATTATTAATATATATATAACATTACATTACATTCATATATATTATATATATTATATATATATATAATGTCTATATTATTCATTATATATTATTAATATATATATATATATATATATATATATATATAGCAGAATGAGATTATAATATATATATATATGTATATCTATATAGATAGTATATTATATTTAGTATTATAATAAATATATATCAATATATAATATACGATATTATAATATATAAATAAAGATATATGGCCTTATAATATATATCATAAAAGACCCTCTATATATATAGATATATATTGTATATATAGATATATGTATTTATATATATATAGATATCTATAATATTATAAATAAATATATATGATAATATATAATAAATCAATATAGATATATATATATATAGATATAATATATATATATATATATAGATATATATATGTATATATATATATGAAAAAGGATTAATATATATATAACATACAGTACATTCACTATATAAGATATATATATATATTGTATATATATATACTATATAATATATATATATATAGATTATATATATATAGCATATATACATACATTCATAATTATTATAATATATATAGATATATATATATATATATTTATAAATATATATATAATACATACATTCTATATATATATATATATGATATATATATATAATATAGGTATATACATACGATATCATTATTATATAGATATATAATATATATATAATAGATATATATAGATATATATATAATATATATATATATATATATGATATATGGAATTAGATTATATATATATATATATATATATATAGTATATATATATATATGTATATTATATATATGTATATATATATATATATATATATATATATATATATATATATATATATATATATATATATATATATACATATATAATATATATATGGGGATACAATCCACAATGAAGTAAAATCCTCTTGTAGTTTAAAATATATATCTCTAGTACAGGAGATATATATTTCAAAATACAAGAGGATTTTATTCATTGTGGATTGTATCCCCATT
>NC_061108.1:89312323-89314823 GCF_015104395.2 Macrobrachium nipponense
GAATACCGAGTTGCCACTAACAGAGCTTACAAATGTAGGTCTATAACTATCTTATAGAAATAGTTATCGAAATAGGAACCTAGTATCCCAAAAGTAAGTATTTGAAAAGATTTCTTATTTGGAAGTATAAGAACTCGATTACACATCAATGAGATTTGAAACGCTATAGTGCCATGCACATCAAAAGGGAAAAGGGTATGAGATTATCTTGGCAGCTGGATACATAGTATATATCTCTCTCCTAAAACAAATTCTATACTAATCCAAACATAAATACATCCCGTTATTTTTCATGCTACGTTTCCACATTTTCTATGGTCACATAATTTTTCACCCAACAAACCTACTAAAGTCCGGATTTCTCTGTCATGAAAACTCCTTTAACTTTCTAAGGTATATACAGTCGCAATTTGTCACCTTGACTAACACTATCTCTTTTTTTTTTTCTCATCCTTTTCAAATGACGAAATGCTCCTGTAATTTTTATACTTAGACTTTTGTCTCAGTCTTACAGATCTCAATGACCAAAATCAACCATTCTGTTATGCTATCTCCGACCTACGATAGCATCTTATTTATTACCGTTAGCTCTACCTCCAGAGAAACGTTTACATTCAGCAGTACTTGAAAATCACAATCCATCGACAAAGAAGTGTTGCTTTGCTTCAGGAAATATCACTATTCCCTTTTGAACCCGTCTAAGTATTAAGCATGTCTCTCCACATGATCCCCTTCATTACCCTTTCTACCCAAAATGTATTTTGTTAATTCAACCTCGTTTCCTCTCTCTGTAATAAAGGCGTTTTCAAAATCATTACACGAACATGAACACTCCTGTGGTCATACATCCATTTACTTAGTCTTTCGCACTTTGTGCTAACAAGCATAAAAGCTCTGTTCATCGATTAATTCTACATTACTAGAAATACTTTCGAAATATTCTTATAATAGACGATTTTCCACGACAGCCAAAACGCACTATACTCCTTCACCTCAGGCACTCCATACGGCCAACAAAATGGGAGCACTTAACACACATTTATCTTTCGAACCAAAATTTCGTGCATATTTATTTCCTTAACACACATTGCATGATTATAAAATATAAATATAAAATATATATATATATATATATATATATATATATTATATATATAAATATATATATATATATATATATATATATATATAATATATATATATATATATATGAAATGGGATATATGTGTGAATATGCCATTTACACTTTAACTCGCATTGAGCAATTTGTCAACGGAAACTTGATATCCTTGCCATCTCGGAAAGAAATAATGCGAGGGTAAGAAAAGACTGGCACCAAAGGTGGGGTATGGGTGAGGGGGTGGGAAAGGGGTGAAAAGTAGAAATAACTGAAAACAACAGATATTAGCTTCAGATCCATAGTTTTTTCAAGGTCGCTGAGATGAATAGTGACACTCCAAATGCCAAGTTCAGCCTCTAGTAGGGAGGGGGCAGGGTCGTGAAAAGGGGGTGGGTTGAAGGGGGTGACATAAAAATAACGGAAAACAACAGATAGCCTAATTCATAGTTTTCAAGGTTGGCAAGATGAATAGTGACCCCAGGATGCCCTTTAAGTTTAAGTTCAGCTCTGATAGGGAGGGGGTGGAAAGGGGTGGTAAGGGGGGACGTGAAAATAACCTAATTTATAGTTTTTGAGGGCACTGAGTGACACTACTGATGCCATTTAAGTGCCAGTTCAGACCTGATAGGAGGGTGGGGTGAGAAGGAGTGGGAAGGGCTGCCATGTGAAGAAAACTGAAAATGACAGATATTAGTGTCTAATCCACAGTTTTTGAGGCAGCTGAGATGAATAGTGATGCTACTGATGCCCTTGAATTCCTCTTTCAGCCCTGATAGGAAGTGGGGGTTGGGTGTGAAGGGATGGGAAGGGGATGACATGTAAAAAACAGAAAATTACAGATATTAGTGTCTAATCCATAGTTTTCAAGGTCTCTGAGAAGAACAGTAACACTCCTGATGCCCTTTAAGGCCAAGTTTAGCCACAATAAGAAGGGAGGTAAGAAGGGGGTAGAAAGGGGGCGACATGTAAAAATAACCAAAAATGACAGCTATAAGTGTCTAATCCATAGGTTTTGAGGTCGCTGAGATGAATACTGATACTCCCAGTGGCCTTCAAGTCCCAGTACAACCTGGAGGGGAAGCAGGGGTGAGAAATGGTGGGAAGGGGAAGGCATGTAAAAATAAACCAAAACAACAAAATTTAGTATCTAATTTATAGTTTTCAAGGTCACTGAGATGAATAGTGACACTCCCGATGTCCTTCCAGTCTAAGTTCAGCCCCAATAGGAAAACTATAGATATTAATGATTAATCCCTAGGTTTAGAGGTCGCTGAAATAAATAATGACACTCATGATGACCCATAAAACCAAGTTCAGCCCCAAAAGTAAGGGGGAGGTGAGAATGGGTAACAAATAAGATTTTTTAAATTATAGAATTTA
>NC_061108.1:89319823-89322323 GCF_015104395.2 Macrobrachium nipponense
GAAGCCGACTATCTTATGAAAAACGGATGTGATGTTATGGGCATAAGACTAGCTCATCAAATTCTTTAAAGTACAAATTCACAGTGATATATATCGCTTGCTCTTAGAAAAGTAGATTTGCTGGTAAGCCAAATCAATAACAAATGTCTAATAATATACCCATGAGCCCAATGCCTATCTGTACCAACAATAAATTATTAAAGCTATTTATCACGATAAAGGCGTGTCCGTGTATAAATTTACATTTTGACATATTCAGTGAATAAATATAAGGATTATTTGTATATCACTGTCCTTTCCTTCCACAACAGATTCGTTCATTTCAAGAAAATTCAGGATGTTCCCAAAGGTGAACAAGGATCTCTTGCCATTTAAGATAGTATATTTCTTGAAAAGTGGAGGTAAGTTTCCCCTATTTTTTATCCATCATATGGCATAACCTGAAATAATTAATGGATTTATGACAGGTCTTTAAGTACATATGGTGTGATGGATATTCCTTTTGACAAAATAAGAAAAAACTTTGACTCGGATAGTATTGTTACTGTAGCAATAGTAGTAATAAACACTGATGGTAATCTAACAATATTTATCTAATATCCTAAGAGCTGAAAGACAGCAAATACACACACATACACATACATATATACATACATATACATACATATACCATACATCTATTAATAATATATATATATATATATATATATATATATGATATATATATATATACATATATATAATATATATACACATATATACACATACAGAAATGTGATTGGAGCGAGGTGGATAATGCTAGCGCTAGCGAAATGGAATGTTAATAATAATTAGATCCATCTAATAAAGAAGATAACTTCTAATTCAAAGAAGTTATCTTCTTTGACCACATGGATCCAGTCTCCAATTTTTGTAATAATGTTTTTCCGCAGCATGGATTTGTGAGATAAGGTTGTTAGAAAAACAGTATATATATATATATATATATATATATATTATATATATATATATATATATATATATATAACACATATATATATATATATTATATATATATATATATATATATATTTTTTTTTTTTTTTTTTTATGAGAAATTATCTTTCTTCGATTTGATGGCTCAAATTATTGCTAATATTTTATTTTTTTGTGCAGCAGCAAGGGTTTTTGTGATAAGGATTGCTAGGCACTAGCATTTATCTACCTTAGGTCTCATCCGATGTAACCCATTTACTACTGGGTCCAATTCGTCCTCCCTCAGTGGATCGCTCTCTAGTCACCCAGTTAAGGCTAGGATGATGACCATTGCTTTATGGAGTTACACTTTAATCTGCGTTTTACAATTATCTAAGCAATTAAAATGTTTAGTTTTCTATAAGAAAACTGTTGACATGACTTTGTCTGTCCGTCCGCACTCTTTCTGGCCGACCTCAGATCTTATATACTACTGAAGGTGCAGGGCTGCAAATTGGTATGATGATCATCCACCCTCCAATTGTCGAACATACCAAATTATATCCCTCTAGCCTCAGTGTTTCTAAAATTTTATTTAAGGTTAAAGGTATCCATAATCATGCGTCTGGCAACGATATAGGACGTGCCACCACCGGACCTTGATCAAAGTTTCATGTGCTGCGGCTCATCCAGCATTATACCGAGATCACCGAAAGTAGATCTAATTACGGGGGCCTTGATATATGCTATACAGAAAACTTGATTTGCGCCGAAGAAATTTTTTATCATTTTTTACTTATCTTCTCTTGTATTCCCTCAGGTGCATCCTTTATGGTCTTCATACCACCCATCGCCAGTCAGAGAGGGATATCTTCCGAAGGAATTGGTATTATATATACGATCAATCCACTCGTCAGCGCCTCCTTCAATGTTCTCGTGGGTTTCTTTTCTGATAAACTGAAGATCCATCGACTTATGCTCATTATCACTAGTGTTTTAGTAGCAATGTCCTACACAGCATATTTTTTTATTCCTTCTATACATCTTCATTCACCAGCAAATATTAGCATACCAGCTCAGTCCCTCTGCGAAGAAAGTGTCCTGTCACTCATTCTGTGCCCAAATAGCACTACCCAAGATGTTCATGCAAATCACAGTAACACTCATTGCGATATAACTCACGACCACGTAGAGACGGAAATATTTGGTGGGCATTGTCACTTCGAATGCAAGTCTTCTCTGTCAATTGAAAGTAATATTAACAAGATACTAAATGTCACAATTAAAGAAAATAAATTTGTGGAATAAACGGTATATATGTCAAGAAGAGGAGTGTTTCGTCGCTCATACTGTTAACCTTACTGATTCCATGTTCACCTATGACCAACTATCTTGTAAAGTAACAAAGTTTCTACTTAATTGCCAGGGTACATGTGAAGACCATGACAGTGATGAAAATATTTTATATCTATTGTCAACAAAAGAGTTTTGGCTTTCAGCCCTCTGTATCATTACTCTGTTCATGACATTTGAGAGTTCTAATTCT
>NC_061108.1:89327323-89334823 GCF_015104395.2 Macrobrachium nipponense
CAATCATGATCGTTGCAAGAATCCAAATGACGCAGAGAAAAATGAAGAGGCAAAATTGACAAGTGACATCACACCCAGCCATGACGTCGATGCAACAGTTAGAGGAGAAGAATGAAAATCATCAAAAGAAACAACAATATAAATACTATGAAATCGCGCTGAATACCTGTAAATCAGACAAAAATACTTCTTAGCAGCCCATTCAAGACCTAATATGTTTATCATTCTTGATGTGTTTATCATTTCGAGATTTTCATATGACTTGTTTACCGTCTATAACAATTTAAGGAAGTATTTTTCTTATGCCATTAATAAATAATCTTTTTTATAACCTTGGAAAAGCATCTTTAATTAGCAGAGCAAATTTTATATATATAAAACAGAATTCCGACGGCCGGAAGGACCTATCTGGATCATAAAATATATATATATATATATATATATATATATATATATATATATATATATATATATATATACATATATATATATATATATAGATCGATGTGAATACTGAATTGCTATTCCAATTATTTCATCTTACAAATATTTTTTTTCTAACTGAAATAAGATATAATGTCTAGTAAAGTACACCTTGAGAACTTAGAAATCCTCTATTTATTGTGTAACGCAATTAAAATAGGTCTCAAACTCAAAACCATTACCATTAGATAATCCGGAATAAAAGATATTCATATTTGCAACGTTTAATATCTGATCATTATTCAGTACACAAAAGATAAAAAGTACAGTAACAATTGGATTTTCTACACCTAATGGAAAATCGCTGTCACTTTGTAATTAAATGCACCAATTAATTGTATAAGCTGGCTTAATAGATACAAAATTTAATTGCATTACAAATTCGCATCTCGTTATTACAACTATTGTTGATAAAAGTAATTACATTTACATTGTTAAAAGCCACGGGGAAAAATTAATCCACGTACCTCTAATTACCTTCAGTTATGAGATGCATTCACAACACTGCGGCGTAATTTCTCTTATTATCTCTCTATCTATCTATCTATCTATCTATCTATATATATATATTATATATATATATATATATATATATATATATATATATATATATATATGTATATATATATATATATATATATATATATATATATATACATATATATATACTATATATATATATATATATATATACATTATATATATATATATAGATATAGATACGATAGATAGAGAGATAATAAGATATATATATATATATATATATATATATATATATATATATATATATATATATATATATATATATATATATTATGAGCGTACACACGTCAGACGTGTAACTGATGGGAAGATACAAATACAGGAGCATGAACTGTTTTTAGATCTTTCTCAATATCGAACTATCAAAGAAGTGCTGATACCTAATGTAATCTTCTCTTTCCACGATATACAATTTAGATTTGTAACCAGACACACTGGTATTCTTGAAAAAAAAAAATTTGTCTCAAGCTATATTTAACTCAAGTCACAGAGCTGAACGGAGATGCCAGCACACATTGTTTATGAATGTTTTTGTGTATTTGCTGACCGCGAATATCTATGCAAACATTGTTGCTGTATTAACTTTTCTTAAGCCTCAATTTCAGGCAAAGAACTGAAATTATCTAAATTTTATCCAAAGTAATTAAAGAGATGAAGAGTATTAGTATCTTAGCAAGGGATGTCTGCCTTCAGGTACTTATAAGCTATCTTTACAAGTCTTATGTTAGATAAGGAATAATATCAGATAACGCTTAATCAATAAAATTAAGCTTATATAAGATTATATACATGCTCTTCACTCAGTTCCATGACCTTTCCTTCCATTTAAGAATAATAACGTAACTATACCGAAAAATACGGTTAAAAAAAGTTGAGACGCTTGGTTAATAATATGAAGGACTAGGCTCTCAAAGCGTTAGTTGGTATTTGCAAGTTTTAAAATGCGTAGGGAAAAAAATAGGTGTAATAAGAAGACTCAAATTATTCTAAGAAATAGAAAAATGTAAGAAAGACTACCGGCCACTAATTCTATGAATAAAAAATTGATGCGATTGGTTTGGAATTGTTCTTCTTTATTTATGAAATATATGACACTCTAGAAATATAAGAATACCATGAACAAACATTATTAAAAATAATTATAGTCATATTTGGTAGCGAACACAGAAAAATAGTAAGCAAATAATGTTACGAAGTGCCTGTAAAATCAAAATAAATGTGACAAAAAACTTACCACATCACCAAGTAGTAAATAGAGAGTTTATACGTCTCGTAACCCTAAAGAGCATCAATCGACAAGACTTGAGCTTAATTACTACTACTACAACTGAGCAAGTGCGAAATCTACGTACAATAAACATACACAGAGACAAAACCATCCAGTATGTTCCACATACTGGGACATAATCTAAGTTCCCGGTTTTATCTTGGAGATATGTATGAAAAAACCCCAATCGCCATTCATTCACTGTATCTACCCATATAAATATATATATATATATATATATATATATATATATATATATATATATATATATATATATATATATATATATATGTAGAGCAGGTCAGTGAATACACATATATAACCTACAGGGGATGTCCATGATACAACGATTAAAACTGATAAATTTATTTCAATAAACGTTTCGCACATGAAATTCTCTGTGCATCATCAGTCTGTGAAAGATAAAGACACATTTATAAATAAAAAACAATAAAAGTGTAAAAAACAGGAATTCACATATATTAAAAATAGTCTTAAAATTACATAAAAGAACAAAGTGAAAATTAAAAAACAGGTTAAAAGAGACTGCTTAAACACCAACCGTTCATTGTGAGGAGAGAAGATGGAATGAACTAAGACAAGTTAAAAGTATCGACTTCAACTATGCCAGGTACAGAGTTGCTGAGGACGTGTTACTGTTAAGAGAGGGAACAAGCCTCTTGACATATAAAGATTCAAGGGTGGTTAAATGGCTTGGATGTTTGACATGGTCTATTATGGAAAACTGCTCTTTTTGTACTTCAATTTTGCAATTAAAACATGATTTCTGATGTTGGAAAATTCAGGTTGTTTTATTCTCTGACCAGTGCGAAAGCTGAAGCCCAAGTGAGACCAATATCTGACCCTTAACAGCCTTCGAGTTGATCCGACGTAAGAGCCCTGACATCCAGGGCATGTAAATTTATATATAACGTTGGATCGCATAAAAGGCTGAAGGCGATCTTTATAGTTAAAAAAGGATATGAGTTTGACTTTAAGGCATGGTATCTCATGTTCAATGATTCGTTTAAGGCTGGATGTAAATTTCAAGTCAGATATATAGGGGATTGTGACATAAAATAGTCTTTTAGGGACATTAAAATTAGGTATTGGTGGTTGTAAGAATTTCGTAAGTATTTTAACAATGTCGAGTGGAAACGAATTAGATTTGAAGAAACCTAACAAAAAAGTCATTTCCACGTGGAATAGTTGCCAAGACGAAGAGTATTTCAGTGCTCTATTAACCAAAGTGTGAATAGTATTAATTTTAAAAGATTGTTGACACGAACTATAATAATTGTTAGTCAGTCCAGTAAAAGTACGTTTTCTATAGACCGACGTGGAGAACTCAGAGTTATTCTGGTAATTTTCAAATCTAAAAAAGGTAAACAATCATCGTTCTCTACTTCCATTGTAAAATTGATATTGGGATGAAAGTTGTTAATATACTCTAAAAAAGAAGAAATTTGCCATGGGTGTTGAAACAAAGCAAAGGTATCATCAACATATCTACGATATAATGAGGGCTTAAAGTTAGAGTCACATCGGTTTAAAAACTCAGACTCCAAATGAGACGTAAAAAAATGTGCAAAAATGGGGCCTAAAGGGGAACCCATTGCAACTCCATCGACCTGCGAGTAGAGTCGCTGATTAAATACAAACATCGAATCTTGCACTGCAAGATCGAGTAATTGTTTAAAAATAGCCCGATTAAAACCTTGGAAATTTGTATCATCATTAATAAATATTTTGTTAAGTATAATATTGAGGATTTCATTAAGAGGTACGTTGGTAAATATTTTCAAAGAGTATTCATTATTACTATATTCAGATAAAAGTCCTGCTAAAAATTTTGAGATAGAGAGAGAAGGATTGTTATATGCAGCCATAATTGGTTTTAAAGGTAGGTCAGGTTTATGTATTTTTGTTTGCCCATAAAGAACACTAAAAGATGAACCAGTGACGAACATTTGTTGATAAGTTGTTTCATTTATGATGTTATCATTTTTAATTTTCCTTAGAAATCTGTTAATCTTGTCTTCTCGCTTATATATATCAAGAAAGGAAGGTTCGCCATGGACCTCAAACTTCGAAATGTCAGACAAGATAGTTTCCATTTTTTGTACATAATCGTTCTTGTTTAGAATGACCACTCCCTTACCCTTGTCTGGTTTACATATGATTATGTCCTCTCGTTTCTTCAAATTCAATAGTACTCTCAAATCAGCAGGGTTAAAAAAAATGTGTCCAATTGGTTTTTAGATGAACATATGTTTTATGGACCAAATTAGAAATATTTTGTTGGAGGTTAGCTATGTTTTGATTGCATTCTAGTCTAGTTAACCTTTGAAACATAATTTAAAAAGGTAAAAAGAACCTGGCATGATTGGGTCTAAAGGATGGAAGGCAAAAGTCTAAACCAAACGAAAGTAAAAATTCTTCTCATTTAGATAAAACATAGTCAGAGAAGTTAAAAATAAATTTTTTGTTCGACTGGAAGTCAGGGATAACGACACCGAGATTCAAAAGTTTTCTTTGGTGTCTCGTAAAAACATCAGAGATATAGTTGTTGATAAATTTGCAAAACATTCTTTGGTACAGTGAGCGATCTAACATGGATAAATCATTGTACAATAAATTCTTCAAATGTTGAGTAGTTACAGTTAATTGTTCAATCGTGCGAAGTTTACAATCAATTTCATTCTTGAGTAAAGTCTTGAGCTCATCTTTGTAGAACTGGGTGTTGTACAGGGTGGATTTGTACAATCTAAAGCGGATGAACTTCGCAGTAGTGTCATTAATTTGGCAGTATTAAAGAAAATCGAGATCAGCTTTTGCCTTCTCCAGTCTAAGGGCAGTCTTCTCTAGTTTTCTTGCGGTAGATATAGTAATGGGCGGATAACGGTGCTTCAGCAGTTGAGAAAAGTGGTGAATTCCTCGTAGTCGAAGACGAAAGGCGAACAGGAGGACGTAGAAAAGTTTCCGTATCATCGTTGGAGAGACACAGCAGGTCAGTGAATACACATATAAAACCTTCAGGGGGTGTCCATGATACAACGATTAAAACTGATAAATTTATTTCAATAAACGTTTCGCACATGAAATTCTCTGTGCATCATCAGTCTGTGAAAGATAAAGACACATTTATAATTAAAAAAACAATAAAAGTGTAAAAAACAGGAATTCACATATATTAAAAATAGTCTTAAAATTACATAAAAAAGAACAAAGTAAAAATGAAAAAACAGGTTAAAAGAGACTGCCTAAACAACAACCGTTCATTGTGAGGAGAGAAGATGGAATGAACAAAGACAAGTTAAAAGTAACGACTTCAACTATGCCAGCTACAGAGTTGCTAAGGACGTGTTACTGTTAAGAGAGGGAACAAGCCTCCTGATATATATATGAGCGTGTCTTTTATTGCATACCAGCTTATTCAAGTTGCCATCATACATTTCGGACAAAATGTGACATTAGTATTTATAAAACATGTGCATGTGTAACAAATACGACGTCGGGTTTGGTGGGCATATCCAGTGTGTTCCGGCAAATACGCTCACCAGACTTCATGCAGACATAGGAGATAAAAAAGCCCAAAACAGAAGAATATGACTTCTTCATCGGGTCAACGGTTATTTCCATACCACAATCGTCGCAGTGCTACATCTCCATATGCCTTGTAAATAATCTCGTCAAATATCATTTCACCAGTGAGTAGGGATTCAAAAGAATCTGAAATATATGGTTGCGACGCGTATGTAGTGTTTTACTGGCCGTCTGTTTGTCTTCATATATATATATATATATATATATATATATATATATATATATATATATATATATATATATATATATATATATATATATATAATATATATATATATATATATATATATATATATATATATATATATATATATATCATATATATATATATATATATATATATATTAGTTGATCGGCGCATTAACCTGCTGGTAAGTCATCTTTAAAAACTTTTATGTGGGTATTATTGGGCATATTAGGTATGCAGTCAAGCCAAATAACGTAGGATAGACAGATCTTTTCAGAGGAATGCCCCAGGACGTCTGAGTCCCCAGTTATATTTCTAAGAGGAGTGCAGAAGAAAAGACTCTCTTCTTCATTGTACTTATTACTTAAAAAGAAGATGCCAGCGTGGTTTTTATTTAGCGGTTGGGGTGAAAGGCCTGAGAGTTATAAGTGCAAAACGATCATTGTACATGTTAGGAAATCAATTGTCCAGTGGTCTCTTCGGCACACTATCAATAAAGAATTGACCTGGTAAAAAACGTTGCCTCAATCGTAACATTTATTGAACAATTAAAATGACACATGAATCGTGTTAAATGTATATACATCTCATCCTGACTTAACTCTCCTAGTGAAGATTTTTTATGGAGTGAATATGACATCTGATTACCGAAATAACGAATGCACCATGGAATATCATAAACATTACATCTTATATCCGTGAAGTAGGTGTTATTTGAATTCTTGTAAACGAATTCATGTGTTTTCCCTATGTCACCTTGACTTCAGTTTATACCTTTTCTCTCCTGTTAGTATTACATAGAAATGCCTTCTATTACCAGGAACACAATGAAGGCTCACGAAAAATAAAATGCCATAAAATTTCACTCATATGTGTTTCCGTAACCCTACTTAAACAGACAGAGGGACAGACAAACTAAAAACATTTTCTCCTACGCGGTTGAAAAACTTTATTAAATGTATGAAAATGAGAAAAGTTTTCGCCTAAACGACTGTCAACGACTATAATTCGCCCTTTCCATTTATCACCGGGAACTAAAAATTAGCTTTAATTAACAATTCCAAAGCCCTGGAATCCATTTCTAGAATTCTTCCCTCGCATTGCGAACAGTAATGGTCCTTATATGGGCCTGTGACTTCATCCCACTGAAAGATGTCCCATGTTTCCAGGAAACAAATGTCTCCCTGGATATTCTCCTAAGCTAATTGCCGGGCAGCATATTTTCAAGGCGAATACTTTAATGGTTCTCTCTAGTAGTATGAGTAAACTTTTTGTTTAACCCTTGTTTACTTTTTTACAATTTATCTCTCTCCCTCTCTCTCTCTCTCTCTCTCTCTCTCTCTTCTCTCTCTCTCTCTCTCTCTATATATATATATATATATATATTATATATATATATATATATATATATTAT
>NC_061108.1:89347908-89362908 GCF_015104395.2 Macrobrachium nipponense
CTCTCTTTCAGCTGACATTGGAAATTCTTGAACTGAGATTTTTCTGGGCTTTATGTGATGTAATCTAATCAGCAAATGGTAATTTCCTTCACAAATAGACTCTGGGAAAATAAGTCAGGATACCGACCTCATCAGGAACACTTCACTTTATTTCTTACTCTTTGGTCGTTTCTCTGTTTCTCTGTTGTGTTCTTACTAACTTCTAATTCAGAAGATACAAAGACAGATATTTCGAAATATATAATGATAAATTGAGAAAAGGCAGAAGAATAATCCCATACCCTCGAGTGCAAACTTAAAGATATTCATCGTATGTAGTGATGTTAATTTATCGTCCGAAATTCGGCTTTTTCTTTTATATGGAAGGTTTATTTTAGTGGGTTCTGTCTTTCTTACTGTCTGAAGATAGCTTTCTCTAAATTTTCTACAAAGACGTTTCCATTATATTTTCTCCCGATATAACTTTAATAATTTCCCAAACTTTAATTTCTTATTTTATATAATTTACTTTGCGTGAAAAAGTATATTATAATTTTTTTTTTTTGGGGGGGGGTTCTTTATCCACTAAACATTATAAAATTGTAAATATACCTTGAAACAACTTTAGTTATAATTATTGTATTACAATAAATGCAACAAAAATATATCATAATGGTATTGTCGTTGTTGTTGGTTTCATTTTTATCATGAATAAATCTGTCATTATTATTACTATGTTATTATTATCATCATTCATTAAAAGTAATGGTTACATCATGGGAAGTAATTTGTTATACAATCCTTTTTTAGTGGGAAAAAGGTCCAATAAAATTGTCCGATTATTATGCCCTTTTTGGAAAGTTATGGAAACATCGGAATAGGTGTGAAAATTTAACCGTGAAAATTCACGGTTAAATACAGAAACAAAAATTTTGAAGTAAGGCAGACCACATAAAATATAAGAAAATAAAGTTTGGAAATTATGGTGCTACATTTATACTATGACATTGGACGAGAAACTGATAAATATAATATACAATTTAGGACGAAGGCCAAGAGCTGGGACCTGTGAGGTCATTCGGCAATTATAAGGTTTAATAGTTGTAACTGTAGGTAATCCTTGCAGTTGCACGGTGAAGCAGTTGTCAGGAGAAGGTGGAAGGTAAGTTGGAATAGAGAGAATATGAATGAAGGTACAGTAAAAGGAATGAAAGGGGTAGCAGCTATAGACCGAAGGGACTCTGCAAAGAACCTGAGTAATGCCTACAAAGCACCGCGCTTCATGGGTACATGACGCCGACAATTAATACCTCACCTCATCATTGACTGGATGGTGCCTTTTCCAAATGGCAATGGATGATAACACTGTGAATTTAAATGATGAACGATGATTCTCTGAATTATGGTATTCACGTTTAATAAGTGTGGTTATGTTAACCTCTATTGGTGAGAGCTTTAACGATTAACCGATGTTGCAGTTCATCAGTGATGTTGACAAAGTTTTGATTTTCTGCGTGTTTAAATAGAATCTCAGTTTGGTGAAGTATGGGTAATTATACTCAGTTTTTTTCCATCTGTCCACCCGCCTGTGGTTTTTGTGTAAGGTAACACTGCGTCCCGGGCTTTAGATTGCGACATTCAGCTTACATTCAACAATAATAACAATATCCTATTTCGAATATTAACGGTGTAATTCGCATACAGTAAATTATTAAAACACTTTTCAGTTGCAAATGTACACCCAGATATCCTTTTATTTACCTAAAACTTACACATAGCGTAACTATCTACCCGGGACGCAGTGTTACCATACGCAAACACCACAGGCAGGTGGACAGATGGAAAAAAACAGAGTATAGTGCCAATAAACTTGTGTCAATAAGTGTGTTCCATTTGCACAGCGCAAATTATTGGAAGGATAAATGTAATTCTGCATTAATTATGGAACTTGCAATTTAATACCGCTAAAGAATTATGCTTGCCTGCCAAATTTCACAGATGTTTCCTGTAGTCTTCATCTTTCATATATTAAAGATAAAGCACGATGTTAATGTTCCTTGAACAACCATGGTTGCTTTAATCATTGCTGCTTTTTGCTATGGTATGATCGCCATCAATATGCTCACGTTAAAGACATTATTATGCATATCACCTTATGAAACACTATTATACATTGTTTATGCCGGAAGTGAGTATTTCATCACATGTGTTTATCATATTACAAAAGCTATCACTTCACCCTAATACTTTCATGATTTAGTACCAAACCTAAATTTCTACTAAACAGATGTAGTTGGTTTGTCAGGAACAATCACAGAAAAGTCAATGCCTTGTTTTTGATTTCTAACTGATGGATTGTACAGTGTTATGATTGTAACCATTGGAAGAAGTCATGCTTTTAAGCAAGTTTCATTGCAGGTAATATTTGCTTCAGTGCACACTCTTCATATAGAACTACTACATTATAAAGTTGCTCTCACACCAAGGTATGACTTCCTATATTAACACTGTAGAGTCCACATGAAGGCCAAAATTTGGTATATTACTCCTAAAATTTTGACATCCTTTAGGTTCACTCAAGTTATAATCACCTAACAGAAACGAACTGATATACCAATTCGTATGGCCTCATGCCTTTACTGTGGTGTACCTTTCTATACAGCTATTGTGCCACGTCTAAGAGCATGACAGTAGGAATTACCATCCATAGACATTTGCCCTAATCCAACCATATATAAATCTTAATTTTGTTTGTTATTAATGACACACTTTCCAATTGTCAATTGTGCATCCAAGAGACACTGCACATATTACATTTCAGGTCATTCTTACTTATTACCCTAGAGCCAAGCCTCCTGCCCTCTACCATCAGTATACCCTCGCTAACAATTTCATATTCCTAAAGTAACAAATGATACTTCATTCCAAGATGCATTCCTCTACCAAACCTTCCCCAAGAATAAGTAAATACTTCAACCTTCCATGAAGGTGAGCAACTGACAGTTTGAGAACCACACATAAAGGTCACCATATATTACCTTTTATTACAGACTGATATGATAAAAAACCAAATATCAACTGCCTCTTTTTTGTTTGTATGTTTTTAGTACTTTTGTGTTGGAAAAATTTAAGAATATCTGACTGTGTCCATATTCTGTGAATTGAATGTAAGACAAACAGTAAACAATCAGTGACTCACAAAAAGGGAAGAATAATAAAATTGTGAAAGTAATCAATAAAATAAGTTACGCTCCATGCTTGCACATCACGACTTATCTACAATCCCAAATTTGCATACAATGTCGTTTCTGACTTCTCACAGTACTCTATTCATTCAAAGGTTAACATATTAAACCTTTAAAACCACGCTGTATTCCTAACACACTTTGATGCCCAAAACTATCTAAAACTGTGGATCTTTAGAGTTTCCCAAATAGTGTGTACTTCAGTTTCATTGTAAATGCACACTCGTTTTTCAAACAGGTCTCATAGAATCTTACCTTACTATGAAATAATATCTACTTAACAGTTCCATCACAAACACTTCACCCACAAATATTTTCCATTGTTTAAATACTCAATTTTCTTCCTATGTCAAGCGTTCAGTCACCTGTGTTTTTGTAAAAACACAAATATTTCCAGCGAACAATACAGAAATGTAGCAGTAATGTCAGAGCAGTTACTATTTGGAAATTCGGATGGTTTTATGAATTCTCTTGCCGAGAGCAATTCTTACTAAGAAAAGAAAATCATCTAGAAGCATTATGTATTATTATTTGTAAACAGAAAGTTTCGTAATAATTGTAGGTAAAAGAAACGTAATCTTATTATTCTGGAAGCTCTGTAAACTTTTCCATTTCCATAGTACTTTTTCGCGCTTTTCTTGCTGTCTTAAAGTGATGAGTTCTATGAGTCAAAATAAAACTTTTCCTAGGCAGGAATCTCATTGGAATTTTAAGTTACATTCCAGAGCATCTAACTCACAGCAACGAGGTTTATATAATATTGGCTCCATCACCAAACCTACTTACTAAGGATAAAAAACAAGCTCTACGCTTAATCCTCTTTTACCAACATTATATCTTCGTTTATTCGACATTTAATGTCACATGAGAGGAAAATGAAAATACGCCGAGAAATGTTTATGCACTTATTTTAACATAAAAAAGCACACACAAACGCGCGCTCGCACACACACACACACACACACACACACACAACACACACACACACACACACACACACACACACATATATATATATATATATATATATATATATATATATATATATATATATATATATATATTATATATATATATATATATATATATATATTTATATATAATATATATATGTGTGTGTGTGTGTGTGTGTGTGTGTGTGTGTGTGTGTGTGAGGCATGAAATCTAACCCTTTCAAAACACAAAATATGTTGATGTGTCCAGAACATTTGCCTTTGTATCCTGATTTACATTTAAAAGGTGCACTTCTCAATGCCAGTGAGAAGTGCACCTTTTGATAAAGAACTGAATTTTGAGAAGCTACGTAAGATTGCATCCTATGTTTCTTAAAAAGTTTGTATCTCACTGTAACGTTTTAAAATATTCAAGTGTCTAACTCCTATGTCCTTCCTGTTTAGAGTGCCGATCTGCAGTTTTGTCTCCCGGTGTTGACTCTTATCACAAACTCTTGAATTGAGTTGTTATCAGTCAAATTCATGTTGCCAACTCTAAATGTTGACTGGTGGCATAGAGGTAAAGTGAGTTCATTGTGTTGGTTGCATAAAATATACCACAAAAACAGACATCCCCTGCATTCTTCTTCACCTGACCCACCTGTTTATACTCGTAACACTACGCTTGCAATTGCTGCAGTCATGACGTGTCGCTTTCTAACATCAGGCTGGATACTACTCAATTTGCTAAGAATTTTATCTTGACTATAGCTAAAATGTAGATTAGTTTGCCTAGTACTGATCTCCAAATATTGAAGAGAGGAGCAAAGTTTGTCCTGGTCACTGCTGATGTCTCCTGAATTTCAGAAGTATTATTTTTAGTTTTGCTTCCATCATATTTACTTATCTCTCAAGTTTTCCTGTAACTTGTTTCTCTCACTGCAGTGCAATTTTCCTATGGAGCCCTCCAAGGTTGATAGTCTGTTGACTATGTCCTTAAGGGTTCTCAGCTAAGATTCAACGAAAATAGTAGAGAGAAATATCAAACTATGCAAAAAATATCCTAATTGTTCAATATGGGCGAAATATGTAAGTTAATTGAAGACATATACTAACATACAATGGTAGAAAACTCGAGGAAAAGTGTATGACAAAACGCATGATGTTAAAGACCTAAAAAATTATATATTTAATGGTGTTGCTCTTACAGTAAGTATCCAGGGTGGCAATCAAGGTGAAGAAAGGCAAATTGCAGATAACAATATATATATATATATATCATATATATATATATCTATTATATATATATATATATCTATAAATAGGTACATATATATATATAATATATATATAGATTAATATATATATACTATATATATACATATATATATATTATACAGGGATGTATGTGTCTGTGTATTTGGACACAGAAACACATAAAGCGGACATGTGATGAATTCAATTATATTAATATCGTTGAAAAATTCTGAGAACGTGCCGTCTAAATCTATGCTTTTGTCATTGCACAGGCAACAAGACATTAAATCTTGAAAATGAGAAGGGAGGTCTTAGTGTTTAATTTCAGGTTCTTCCGTTGTTTTCTTCATAGGGCGTCAAGCTATCAAACAATGGATATTTTGTTAATATGTCATAGTGATAAGGAGGCCGTGAGGTTATGCATTTCCTAACCTATTTTTCTTTTTTACGTGCTAGATGACAACGGTATACTTTATATTTTAATTTTCTCTGAAGAGACTAAGGGAATTGTGTGTTCAACTCCATGCTCTACTTAGTAATACTTCAGGGCAAAGTTATGTGTATTATGTCATATATTACGAGAATTAATAGGCGTTTTTGTGTTCTATAATTTTTCCATTGTTCCATTTTAGGTTAATAGTTTGTTGAACGTATAAAATACCATAAAATACTATAAAATGACAGTGAATGCAATTAATCTAATATATACATTCCTCTTGCTCTTTCATGCGTGTTATTATCTTATAAGTGAATGTCCACGAGGTTATTAGAAATACATCATAATCTTTCAATTGGGTATTTTGATTTTAAAACATAATCGTTGATGTGCTGTCCACTGAGAGCTCCTCTTAAACTGAGAAGGGATGTTGACAATCATTAAAAATGAAATTAACATAAAAATTAACGACGATTCTCCAGTTTGAATTGAACTATTATTTAAAGGCATTTGATATATACGGTTATGACCGCAATTCTTATTATCTGGATGCCTGAGCAACACTCGACCAAACCTTGAAACCTCGGAAATGGCAAACATGGCGCGTGATGAAAATATCAGGGACAAGTCTTATCCAAGGAAAATTAGCGGGGAAGAAGAGGGCCAACATGTTCAGGGGGTCTTCCTTGAGATAAAGCATGGCTCTAAGGCTCACCTTGATTAATTACCCAGCAGGAGGCAGCTGACTGGCAGCTTAAAGGATCTAGGGATGACTGATGGCACTGTGGAAACACCTTTATCACGCCGCTGGCAAACACGGGAAAAGAGTTCGCACTTTGATGGCATTAGAGAATAATGCGTTTGAGTACGGAAACGTTATTAAACAGTTAGAGTTCAATCTTTTCGTCCTTGGTCTGTTTACGGACGGTTCGTTCATGGATATAATACACGTATTACACATGATGATGAATTTACACTAGCTACCATCACTGATGTGTATAAATAATACAGACCGCCTCAGTGGTGTGATCGGTATTGTCTTTGCCTGCCACCTCGGTGGCCGTGACTTCGATTCTCGGGCATTCCCTTGAGGAGTTAGAGATGTGTATATCTGGTGACAGAAGTGCACTCTCGACGTGGTTCGGAAGGCACGTAAAGCCGTTGTTCCCGATGCTGAATAACCACTGGTTCCATGCAACGTAAAAAAAAAAATAAATAGAATAAAAACACACACACACACACACACACACACCATACAAAATAATACATTTGCCATGTTACGCGTTCTTGTGTTCTTACACTGCTTGTTGTTTAATTATGCAGCCAACGTTTCCCCACTTTGTCCCACGTATGTTTTATCATTTTTATGCATGAAAAAGAGCTAGTTTCATTATTATGAGAGTTTATTATACATATAGTCTTAATTATCACCAAAGTTTTTAGAAAATATATTATTAACAATGTCTCGGAATGTTTAAACATTAAATATAAGAATGATGTACTAGCGGTTTTTGTTTTCGAACCCTAGTGGTTTCGCCAGGACGTATAATAAATTTACGGCTTTATAAGAAGTATTTTCGCTGAAACATTGTGGAAGCCCCAGAACTTTCTGCACTTTCACGAATCTTGTCGAGTTCTTGAAACGAAAATTCTGGGCTACTGACATCTCTGTGCTAAACACCAAAGGAAAAAGCGACATTTTTATGTATATTTTTCGGTTTACAGGAAACCTACAAAAATTTGCTTTAATCTTTTCTTAAATTCCAGGTTTTCAAATATAATGTACATTTACGTATAATATATATATATATATATATATATTATATATATATATATATTATAGATATATATATATATATCTATATATATATATATATAGTGTGTATGAACATATGTACGTATATGCTTTTATATTTGCATCGTGCTTTTATGTCACCTGGTTCTCTGAGGATCTTTATTAAGAATTGAAAGCACGTCTGCCATGGCTAGGAGATTGTACCAACTATGATATGCCTTCCTTATTTCCGCATTCATCTGCATTAATTACCAAACTGATGGCAAAGGGGAAAATAGTATTTATTCGACAACGTGACAAATGCGTTTAGCGTTCATTTATGTGGAGAAACAGGAATTTGAAATCCTGAAAAAAACGTAAACAAAAGCTTCATGAAAAAAAAAAATGCTCTAGCTCAAACCTCTAAAAGAACGTATGCAAATGTCTCTCAGGACTTTTGTTAGGGCATTCTCGTCGTTGCTAATCATGAACCAAAGGGGCAAATGTTTTCACTGCCAACAGTCCAGGGATGAAATTGCTTCGGGAAATTTTCGCCTGGATTCTTTCTGCCTGCTGCAGGAAAAAGTGATTTCAGAACTTGAGTTTTGCTTTACTTTACCATATTTTTCCTTTGTCTGCGTATATGTGATAAATAGTAAACAGTAAATAATATATATATATATATATATATATATATATATATATATATATATATATTATAGAGAGAGAGAGAGAGAGAGAGAGAGAGAGATAGATATACATATATATATATATATATATATATATATATATATATATATATATATAAATATGAATAATTATCACATCGAACCGTGATCCATTTATATATCAATTCAAGTTACAAATGTCCTTTAATATCTAAATTCACTTTACCTCCCAAATGATATATTTTCATATATGTACCGAAGGGGAATTTTTTAGTTGATAATAATTTCGTCCCCCCATGGGATCGAACCACCGTCCAAGTGGACGGGGAAGAAATCAGGACAGTCAGTGACGCTATCCAATCAGCCAACAGAGACGCTATAAGTTCATATCGATTCTGACCTTACAAATCACCTTCGATCTCGGTGCTTTCGTAATTAGAATCGATATGAAACCCCGTCTACCATGTTAGCCAATTCGAGCGTTTGACAGCACGTAGCCTTTTGTTATGAATAATTATCACATCGAACCGTGATCCATTTATATATCAGTTCAAGCTACAAATGTCCTTTAATATCTAAATTCACTTTACCTCCCAAATGATATATTTTCATATATGTACCGAAGGGGAATTTTTTAGTTGATAATAATTTCGTCCCCCCATGGGATCGAACTACCGTCCAAGTGGACGGGGACAAAATCAGGACAGTCAGGACGCTATCCAATCAGCCAACAGACGCTATAAGTTCATATCGATTCTGACCTTACAAATCACCCTCGATCTCGGTGCTTTCGTAATTAGAATCGATATGAAACCCCGTCTATTATCAACTAAAAAATTCCCCTTCGGTCTTCTTCTTCTTCCCAGCTTGTTCCCATTTTTATATGGGGTCGCCGTTTCGGATGAGCCGTTTCCATCTATTTCTATCTTGTGCTTCTGCCTCATCAATTCCCTTCTCATTTAAGTCTCCTCTCACACAGTCCTTCCATCTCTTCTTGGTCTTTCTTTCTTGGTCTCCCTCTTTTTTTTTCTTCTTCCTTGCACCTCCACCCCCATAGTATGTCTCCCAGCGTGGTCCTCATCTCTCCTCAAAAGGTGTCCACACCATCTCAGCCTCCCCTCCTGCACTTTCTTTGATACTTCCACCACCTTAGTTGACCCCCTTATGTAGTCATTTCTGATCCTATCCACTCTTGTCACCCCAGACTTCCACCTAAGCATTCTCATTTCTGCCACATCCATCTTCTTCTGCTCTGCTTTTCTCATGCTTGCTGTTTCCGTACCATACAGCATTGCTGTTCTTACCACCGTCTTGTGAAATTTTCCTTTTAACCTAAGCGGCACTCTTTTGTCACAAAGAACTCCCTAGGCCGCTCTCCAGTTGTTCCAGCCTGCCTGTACCCGATGTTTTACTTCTTCTTCCATACTTCCTCCAGCGTTAACAAAAGATCCCAAATACTTAAACTTATCAACTCTCCTTATTTGCTCTCCACCAAGCTGTATACTTTCTCTATCATCCCCCTCAGTGGTGGTACACATATATTCTGTCTTGGATCTACTTATTCTCATTCCTCTGTCCTCCAGTACTTGTCTCCATCTTTCCAATTTCACTTCCAGATCTTCCCTGCTCTCTGCACACAGAACAATATCATCCGCATACAATATGTTCCATGGTACTGTCTCCCTTACTTCCTCTATTATAACATCCATCACTATGTTAAAGATAAATGGGCTCAGAGCCGACCCCTGTAATCCTACTCTCACCTCAAAACCTTCTGTCTCCCCAACACTGCTCCTCACTCTGGTAATACATTCCGGTACATCTCTTGTATCAATCTCACATACTTCTCTGGCACCATCTTACTCCCTCAGGCTCCTCCATAACCTCTTGTCTCGGGACTCGGTCATAAGCCTTTTCAAGGTCAATGAATACCATATGTAGGTCCCTTTGTCTTTCCCCGAATTTCTCCATTATTTGCCTCAGACAAAATATACCATCTGTTTGTTTCCCCTTCCCTTCATAAATCCCATCTGCTCTTTACCTATTTGTACTTCTTCTCTCAGTCTAGCATCTATCATCCTTTCCAGTATCTTCAAAGTGTGGGACATCAATTTAATGCCCCTATAATTACCACACTCTTGGACATCGCCTTTCCCTTTAAAAATTGGGATCAATATACTCCCACGCCACTCATTTGGTATCTTTTCCTGTTCAAGGATCTTTATCATAAAATCGTACAGTATATCCACTCCTTCATCTCCTAATGCTTTCCATGCCTCCACCGGGATCATGTCTGGTCCGGTTGCCTTCCCATTCTTCATCTTCTTCAGTGCATTTAGTACCTCTTGCCTAGAAAACCTCATTACCATGCCAATGTTCACTTGGCCATCCTCTCTTATTAGTCTATTATTTTCTTCATTTAACAACTGTTCGAAATATTCTTTCCATCTCTTCACAATGTCTTCCTCCTTTCTAAGCACTACACCCTCTTGATCCTTTATTTGTTTGATATGTGTTATATCTTTGGTGCTCTTATTTCTAGCCTTTGATAGCTTGATCATCTTCTTTAATCCTTCCCCTTTGGTACATATATGAAAATATATCATTTGGGAGGTAAAGTGAATTTAGATATTAAAGGACATTTGTAGCTTGAATTGATATATAAATGGATCACGGTTCGATGTGATAATTATTCATAACAAAAGGCTACGTGCTGTCAAACGCTCGAATTGGCTAACATGGTAGATGGGGTTTCATATCGATTCTAATTACGAAAGCACCGAGATCGAGGGTGATTTGTAAGGTCAGAATCGATATGAACTTATAGCGTCTCTGTTGGCTGATTGGATAGCGTCCAACTGACTGTCCTGATTTCGTCCCCGTCCACTTGGACGGTGGTTCAATCCCATGGGGGACGAAATTATTATCAACTAAAAATTCCCCTCTTCGGTACATATATGAAAATATATCATTTGGGAGGTAAAGTGAATTTAGATATTAAAGGACATTTGTAGCTTGAATTGATATATAAATGGATCACGGTTCGATGTGATAATTATTCATAACAAAAGGCTACGTGCTGTCAAACGCTCGAATTGGCTAACATGGTAGACGGGGTTTCATATCGATTCTAATTACGAAAGCACCGAGATCGAGGGTGATTTGTAAGGTCAGAACCGATATGAACTTATAGCGTCTCTGTTGGCTGATTGGATAGCGTCACTGACTGTCCTGATTTCGTCCCCGTCCACTTGGACGGTGGTTCGATCCCATGGGGGGACGAAATTATTATCAACTAAAAATTCCCCTTCGGTACATATATGAAAATATATCATTTGGGAGGTAAAGTGAATTTAGATATTAAAGGACATTTGTAGCTTGAATTGATATCTATATATATATATATATATATATATATATATATATATATATATATATATATATATATATATATATATATATATATATATATATATATATATATATATATATATATATATATATATATATATATATATATATATATATATATATATATATATATATATATATATATATATGGTATATATATATATATATATATATATATATATATATATTATATATATATATATATATAATATATATATATATATATATATATATATATATATATATATATATATATATATATATATATATATATATATATATATATATATATAGTATATATATATATATATATATATATATTATATATATATATATATATATATATATATATATTTATATATCGTACCCTAAGGATGTATTTTTTAATATTGTTAACAAACTTTTATCTTTGCATTTTAAACCCCACATTCCAATGATAGACGCACCAAAGAAACTAATGTATGCCTCCATACCATATATATACAATAGCAAATTTTCACAACACCTGACTAGCATTATTGAAAGTGAAATTCCATGTCTAAAGATAAAACTCATATCTAACAACCCAAGCAAAATAGGTTCTTTTTTCTGCTTCAAAGATCGTCTGCAGCAGTTCATGCGATCTAACGTGGTATACAAATTTACGTTGGATCGACTAGGAGGCTGCTGCAGATGAGATATAGCAGTCACATGGGCTTGAGTTTTAGGACGGGTCAAAAATTAAGTAGGCCTGAACACTCAAACATAAAAAATCACGCAATCAATTGCAAGATAGAGGTTGAGAAACAACATTTCTCTATTTTAGACTCAGTTAAAGACTCTGATTACCTAACCACTCTAGAGTCATTATATATCAAACGACTTGTTCCCTTGTTGAATAGTGGAGTTTCATCTTCTCCGCTTTATCTGGCATAGTCAACGTTTCAACTTCTTGCCCAAGTCTAGTCACTCTACCTCCTTCCTTCTCAGCTAACGGTTGGTTGCGCCTTGGTATTTGTTTTTTATTTGTACTTTTTACTTTTTGTTTTTACTTGTTAATTTTTAGTTCTTTTTTGTCAATTTTAAGTTAATTTTAGTCTTGTATTTTTTTACTATATTAAGAATCCTGCTCTTATTGAATGTTAATATGTATGTGTTTTTATCTCAACAGACTGAAGATGCACACTGTATGTGTGAAACGTCTCAATAAATGTCTCTCCTGATGTGGTTGTCTGCGATATCCTGAATGGATGTATGTGATATACCTGCATAGCCTCTATATATATATATATATATATATATATATATATATATATATATATATATAATATATATATATATATATTATATATATATATATATATATACTATATATATATATATATATATATATATTATATATTATATATCTATATATATATATATATAATATATATTATACAATATATATATATATATTGTATTGTAGTGTTTTAGGAGGTAACAAGAGTTTATGGATTTCAATTAATTAAAAAACCTGGTGTAGGGGTGAAAAGATATAAATGAGAAATTGACTAAAGATGCTTTATAATTTTTGTAATATTGCATATAATTTCATAAATGCCAAACACGTCACACGATAAATCATGATATTATATTTGTCCACTATATTAACTATGGTTATTTTGATTTTACAGAAGAGTCGAAATTGAGGAAATCGAGGAAACAAACGCACTGGAGTTACAATAAAATATCTTTGTTTATGACTGTATGGTACCACAAAGTATTGTAGCATCTTCTGGAAAATTAAACTATCCCAGAGCAAAAAACAAGAAAGTGTTACATGTTGTAGTTCATGCATTTTTCACTGTTAATATCTTATTAGGAGCACATGACTCAGCTTGTTCATATAACGAATAGAATTATATCCTGCATTCATTAAACTGGGTGGGAGTTCTTATTGGATTCGATTTCAAAATTTCATGAGAACTTTGAAATACAATGACACCGCGACTGTACCTAACAACATATTGTCATTTCATTTTTTTTGCGAAGACTCTTCACAGAAATATGAATGCTCAAGCCAAAACGGGATATGAAGGATCCTTATAAAACACGCACAAATACGCAGAGGAAAGAGGGAGGATCAAGTAGATCTCCAATGTCCACCACTGGTGATATCTAAAAAAAATTGGATATTTCCTAGATAGTGACTCCCATGGGTTTTCGGGGATCGTTATCTAGAACTCATATTTCTTGGAGAGTAAAATTCTTCATGATATTTACATTCCTTAATGCTTTTTTGGTAATCCCAACGGGATTGTACTAAACACACCGCAAAGGTGGATACAGACCATGTTAAAATCCCTTGGGGATCACTCTCTAGGAAAGATCCGAGAACTTTCACAAATCTACTGTAAAAGAAACGATCTACTCTTTAAAATCACTGAAATTTTTATGCAGCGAGGAGATCTGTAGTAAACACCAACTTTGGCTGTCGTGTGCTTGCTCTAGACCCTGTAAAATACTCTTAGAATTTTATTGTGTCATAACAAGATACCACTAAAGCTCCTGAAAGAAGGTCTTGGCCAGTTGGCGTTGATTGTAGAATCTATACTGATTACCGGAGAGAAAACCTTGATATGCTGTCCCATGATATATGAATAATTATTTCGCCATTTAAATTATTTAGTTTTTCTCAAAAAGAAGATTACGATAAGGCATGATTTTTCGTCGTTTAGGATTCTTAGCAAGAGAGTTAAAGAGTTTAAGTGTTTAAGATTCAATGAAAATGTCAGAATAGTAGAAATATTCCATTCGTAAGCTTATCTAAAAAAAACAGGTGAGATAAATCCCCACCGTGAGGTATAAGAGTAAGTGTTTGTGTAATAGGGTAAATGTCAAAATAGTGGAAAACTTCATTTATATGGTTTAGGTTAAAAAAAAAGAGGGAGGAATGACACCAGCCAGAAAAGCCAAGCTTATATCCAGATAAGAGTAACTTGAGACGTTTGATGACGGTAAACAAATTAATTTAACTACATCCCTTTCAACGTATAGCAACAAAGCACTCAACATTACTTCAACACGGTGAGAATGAAACGTATAGCTGAGCCTGGTGGACACATGTTTACGGGACACGAAACTAATTCTTTTTACTCTCTATACAATGTATGGTGGTTGGTTCATGGTCTGAGTTGTAGTTTAATAAGCGTGAAGGGGATATGTCTTCATTTATTACCATGTGGGGTTAAAAATTTTCATAACATTAAGCAGATCTAAATTATAGAGATAACAACAAATATATATATATATTATATATATATATATATATTATAAT
>NC_061108.1:89367908-89387908 GCF_015104395.2 Macrobrachium nipponense
GACATAAAGAAAGCCCTGCTGACCAGTGGACAACTATTTACCGCTATAAATAATCCAACGTTGGCCATATTATTAATAAGAAAGTTTTACTTTTCTTTGGATAAATGTCGTTATCATGTTAATGCATTTGCTATTTTAACGTGTATCATCTTAATTTTGCGATTTAGTTGATGTAGTGCTTTCTAAGTCAGATGTAAGGTAACTATAAACAAAAATGAATAGTCCTATTGAGATTTGTTGCCTAAATATATTAAATAAATAACTATGTAATGCATACGCTTCTAGTATTCGCATTCACCCATACCTCAATTGGATTTTTAAGCTGTTATCCTTCCAAGATATCACCTATTCAAGTTTTTTTTCAAAGCCATCCACTGCGCAAAACTTACATATTACACTAGTCTTGTCATCATCCCATAATCTCCGTGTCTCTGCATGATAAACCTACTTCAGAGTACTTTTCATATACCTTGTTTACAATAATTAGTTTCCCATAAGGACTCCAAACATGTATGTGTTAGACTACTTTCTCCCTAACTAAAAACCAAATACTTAAGGATCCATAGCCAAAGAAATAATTCAACCAGAATCTCTCAAGACAACAATGAAATGGGCGAATAAGTTACCTATGGAAATTTATAATTCGTAAACTATTAAAAAGAAATAATGGGGCTTTATTGCCTTTTTAGTCAGGAATTAGAGGAATTATCGTTAATAACTATAACAGTTTTGCTGAAGCATGATTTTCAAGTGTTTGCTCTGTATTAATTATTTCCATCAAATAGGTGTAATTTATGTTCTGTTATTCATGATGAGAATAAAAAAAACATCAGCTTATATGTTTTATATATTGTTAATGTTTTATATTCTTCTTTAGAATTTACATGGCGTCTTGAGTCCTGAAAGCATCACAGGTACCCTTCTAGAATATTAATTAAAAATACTACAAAGAAAGATGCGTTTTTCACACAGTTCAGTGATAGATTTTTCTGTTATTCCCATATATTATAGAAATTTGGACTAATGACTAATGTTGAAACGAAAATTAAGAACAAATAATTGTGTGTTCAGAGTCATGAGGACACGTATCCTCTGAAGAACCATAATTATGACTTTTGTTATTACTAAGTGGTAGCGTTATTTGTAACAACGTTGATATTACCTAACTTGGCAATAATGAACTTAAGTATTTACAGTATCGTGACTTTTATAGGAGAGAGAGAGAGAGAGAGAGAGAGAGAGAGAGAGAGAGAGAGGAGAGAGAGAAATAATGGCCAGATTGTCAAAGATAAAAAAACATAACTTATATCTATATGAATATGTGCTGACCACGTGGTTTATAATAAAATCTTACTGAAGTATTGAAAATAATATCCATATGTATGTAAGGAATAAAGATGATTTGCACTATATTTCAAAGAACTGAAAATTCTATAAATAAACCACATATAATAAAACCATCAGAATCACATATATGCTTTACTGAAATAAGAATTAGAGAAAAGCAATAAATACAGATTCAGCTACTAATCTTATTAATATGAATAATAAAACCATTATTTGTTCAAGAGAGCTACGAGAGCAAAATTCTTGCAGTAGAATAATCATTGTAATAAGTAAGTAGTCGTAGAAATAAACAAATAAACATAAACAATAGAAGATATCTCAGTTGCAAAAATGTAAAATAAAAATGAAAAACGATATAATCAACCTTACTTTCCTAAGCTACATACACGAATATAAGAGCAAAAAATACGCATTGAATTGACTATTTTCAACTTACCAATAATCTACTAACCCTATCAGCGTCAAAATCTTTTCATTTCAGCAAGGAAACTAGGTTAAACAAGATATCAAGACCAAAATTCATAAGTATTAACGTTGCATAGAATGAATGTATGAAAAACATTATCTAATAAGATTTTGTGGCGATATATATTTGTGTTTATATATATACTATAGAATATATATATATATATATATATATATATATATATATATATATATATATATATATATATATATCTTAAGAGGTGAAAAGAGGGGGAATGGCTAATAATATGTTTAAAGTGTATATAATAATAAAGTCACATAGCTCTACTACTCCGCCTAGAGACAAGGGGTGGTACGCTGCAAAGTTCACATTGCAGGAAAAGGTATTTGCTGAAAAAGCAACTTGTCTCAGATGTCGTTCCCGTTTGCGAGGCATGTGCATTCGTTTGTACGCGATTACAGGCCTACTGGTTCAGGGTACTTGTGGAAGACGCATTCTTTGTGCAAAAGAGATAACAAGTGGTTGCTCCGAGTGTCGGGAGAAAACGCCCATCGAAAAGGTAGGACACATTCTATAAAAACTTAGAAAAACTGTTACCTTTTGGAAAAGAGAGAGAAGTGTGAAAATACTCTCTTTACGTAAATATTTTGAAAAGAGTGACGTGGGGTGTCTATATAACTATTATCTTTATTACAGAAGGGTCCGATTCCATGGTTGATTAGAAACGGGATTCTCTAACTGACTAATACTAGACAATGCGACTTTTTGGGGTTTGAGAGTGTAACCTTAGTCAGGAGGGTAGAATGTTATCTTACTGGTTTCTTTATGGGTAGATTTGGTGTTTATGCCATTATGACTTGTAATCATTTTTTGTTCATTGTTTATAACCAATTGCTTTGGGAAATAAATAATATTTTTTATATTTACGCAGTCTTAATAAGTCCTCGTGACATCTTACAGACAGGGCACCGTTGGCAACAGGTATAGTTCCCAGTTTGTGTAGTTTAGGGAATAAGGGGGGGCTACATATATATATATATATATATATATATATAATATATATATATATATATATATATATATATATATATATATATATATGTATATATATATATATATATATATATATATATATGTATGTATATATGTATATATATATATATATCGGCAATCAGCAGGGTCCATCAAACACATAAAAAAGTCCATGGTTTATTACAAAAACGTTTCGCACATAACTCAGTGCATCTTCAGTCTGTAAAATTAAAACATACTCATTAAAAATATTATAAATAACATTAAAAAGTAAATAAAAATATCAAAAAATTAAAAAAACTTAAGAATTAACTTTACTTTAAAAAACCATCACAAGAATGTGTCAAAAGTAACAGTATATTGTGTAAATAATTATACTTACATTAAAATAGAAACTTTAAAGGGGTATAACAAAGGGCGGGTCCTTATTCATTTGTCTTGACAAGTTGTGCCATTTTTCTCAGTTAAGGGAAAACAGCTTATAACCTTTAATATATATTGAAATATGTTCGTTTAAACTTCAATAACCCTTGAGGTATTGTTCATTATACCAAAGTAAAAAAGATTCTGCCATATGTACTAATACTCACCCCAGTAGTATATTGTGCAAATCTTTTTACATCGTATCTCCCAGTTGGAAGAAGTTTTAAAGTTTTTAGAGTTCTATATTTGTTAGTATTTCTTTTCAAGCTTTTCTCTATATTACGTAATTTTTCATGAATTTATATTATCTGGTTAAGATGAAGTGAAGGAATGCAGCGCATTAATTAAACAAATTAAATTATTTTAAAGTACTTTGCCAGTGTTCCATTTCCCTTATTTAATATGATGAACAGAAAATATGTATACAGGTATCTCAAAAATATAATTGAACTTTAACATTATGACCTCAGTAGTAATAATGATTATTTTGTCCTGTGGATAGGATGTCAAATTATATTGATTTCAAATTTTACAATAACTAAAACGAACGCAGGGCAGCAGTATGGAAAAATGTATTTACTTCTTGAAAGAAAATTTAATTTTCAAAGTAATTTTCCAGTATTTTCCAAGTTGTTTTATTTAACATGATTAACAGAAATTATCAATAAATAAGGGTCGGCAAAAAGTTAAATTTAATGCCATAAGATGATAGATTACTAAATTCATAAAAACAAAATTTCACAAAATGTATTTCAAAGAATATTTATCATTCAATTCTGGAAATGATACTCTAATAGTTTATGGGAAAAAATATTTGTGAATCGTTGATGAAAGTAACTTTTTTTTATATTTGTTTACATTTTGGGTCTTCCAAACAGATACCCTTTACCACTGCCGTTTTCACTGTAATGTATAGGTAGTGTTGTTTTACTTATGACATAAATTAAGTCGAATTCTTAAAAGTGTGTGTGTGTGTGTGTGAGAGAGAGAGAGAGAGAGAGAGAGAGAGAGAGCAGTAAATGGAAAAAAGATGTTCGGGAAAGGAGCCAGACCTACTATTCTTTATAATTGCCATGCCAACTTTGATTTCCGTTTAAAAACGAGGAGCTAAAAAATTTTCTCCTACAATTTCATTTAGGGACCCGATGTGCCCTTAAAGCTCAAGAAAAAATTAAATTGACTGACAAATAAAAAATAGACCTTCTATCCATTTTTCTCTCAGATTTCATCTTCTGTCTCTGTAAGTTTTTTTTAGTGCTTTGTTTGCAAGCAGATAAAAATCATTCGCGAATAATTTTTGCAGCTAATACCAATATCTGTAATTTGAAAATTAAGAATATTGCATTAGGAGGGCGTAATAAAGTTCCATAGAGTCAACAAAATATCAGCCATGGCTTATCAAGAATTATTATTATTATTATTATTATTATTATTATTATTATTATTATTATTATTATTATTATTATTATTATTATTATTATTATTATTATTATTATTATTTCTTGGGAGTAGACCCTCTTTTAAACAAGTCTTGTTGAAAAGGATTGCTGCATCAGCTCCATTATATATTTTCCTTATCAAGGATTTCTCAATGTTGCTGAAACTGGCAAGCAACGTGCCAAAGGGGATCGTCAAATCCGGTAGTCATACTGAATTATCTTTATTACTGTTATTAATACTACAAGTTTCTCTCTCTCTCTCTCTCTTTCTCTCTCTCTCTCTCTCTCTCTCTCTCTCTGACGTTTCGCCCAGATCTGCTAAGGCATGGTCACAGCCATGGTTGCTATAGGACTGAATCTTGGTGGTTGTTTTTGATTAAGTTGACCTGGTGTCAGCACAGGCTCTTGCTCACAGAGCAGCCCATCTTGGTGGTGAGTCCTTCTCTTTATATCAACGTTGTACGGCCGCTCACGGATGCTCCTGCAGGACCCGAGGGGCGTTGACCTTTTCAGGTGTTTTGCGTCACCTGGAGCCGGGTTTTCATTGGCTGCGACCGTGGTGACGTAACTCCTGGTATTTCTTCCTTCTTCTTCAATATTGGTCCTGTCCTGGGCGCTGGTGATATCATCTTGAGGTGGGGGGGCTGGGCCTTTCTTACACAGGTGGGCAGCAGTAAGGGTTCCTGTGTCGTATTTAGGAGGAACCCTTCCTTAAGGTAGATTTACACCTACGCACTTTTGTGTTGCGGGGTGTTATGGTGTGGGACCACAAGAAACCGCCACAAAACTGACATGGTGGGGAGAAAAAATGACCGTTATTGGGCGGCGTGGCATGGACGCGGGCGGTGGGTTACGGGCACGTCACGGCGTGTTCCTGCGGTGTCTAGCAGAATGTTACAGAGTTGATGTGGAGTTGGCACGGAGTTGGCGCAGTGTTATGGTCGTTGTTGCTATGCCAGGGCTCACGCTCATGCAACTTTGTTACTCCATGTAGCGGTGTGTTGCGGATGGGTTGCGGTGTTGTTGCAGAGTGCACACACATCCGCACGAGACACGACATACAACGGTGCATGATTGTTGCCCATGCACCGTGCCATACCATTCCATATATGAACTTTGGGTATATATAGAGGCCTGCCAAGCACATCCTTCATTCCACGCCCAACCAGCATGCAATATGGACCTCAACAGCGGTAGAATTTGAATCTGAAAAATTGATGAATGAACATAGTAATATATAGACCTCCTAATACTAAAGAGTTTGACTTAATAATTGAAAAATTGGATGATATATGTAGAAATCACAAGGACTGGACTATTCTCCTATCTGGTGACTTCAACTTTCCCCTTTCGTAGAATGGAAAGAACGCAATAGGAGATTGTGGTTGTACTTATACATATAAAAAAGAGAGTAATAGTAGTGCAGAAGATAAGAGGCAATTTGAAAAGCTATTAGATATGCTACTAGATACAACATTCAACAAATAAATCACCTGCCAACAAGAAAGGAAAATACTTTAGACCTAGTATTTGTGAACGAGATGAATTATGTTAAAGAAATAATAGTTTATAATGCGAGTATTTCAGACCATAATGTCATAGAATTAACAGTTCATTCCAAAGCAAGTGAAAATAGAGATAAGCAAGAAATGAAAAAGTGGGAAGGATATGGAAAATACAACTTGTTCTACAGTAAAAATATAAATGGTCAGAAATTAATGAAGAATTAAACAAAGATTGTGATAACATTTTCGTAAGTGATGACATAAGGGTAAATACGGAGATATTATATAAAATATTGGAGATAATAGTGGAAAAATATATACCGAAGAGAAAAGTAAACATCATTCATGCATACAAGAGACAGAAGAATCTTGTTCCAGAAAATCAGAAAGTGGAAAAAAGGTCTTGCAAAAGAAAAAAATGCATGGAAAGTTTATAGAACTAAAAAGTAAGATAGAAAATGCAGAAAAAACAGATATCAATCAAAAGAAAATGAAAAAACGGGACTTGGAAGAAAAACCCTATTAAATATCAAGCAAAACCCCAAACTATTATACTCATATGCGAAGAAGATGAATAAAAGAAGAATAGAAATAGGCCCTCTGAGAATTGAAGGGAGATTAACGAATGAAAAAAAGGAAATTTGCAACATACTGGCAGAACGATATAAGAGAGAATTCACCCCTAGAATAGATAATGAAGATAATGATATAGAAGTAAGGGATGAATAGTGAATATTTAGCTGACATAGATATTAATGAAGCTGATATTGTGCAGGCTATTAATGAAATTAAAATGGAGCTGCTGCAGGGCCTGATGGAATTCCTGCTATTTTGTTAAAGAAAGTAGTTCATTCTATCGCAAAGCCACTTGCAATATTATTAAGACAAAGTGTAGATACAGGCAAGATTAATATGATTTGAGCACAAATTAGCGTATATTACCCCTACTTTCAAAAGTGGATCAAGACTAGAGGCAAGTAATTATAGGCCTGTGAGTCTAACATCACATATAATGAACGATGTATGAAAGGGTAATGAAGAAAAATATTATGAAACATTTAATAAAAAATAATTTGTTTAATAAAGGACAACATGGTTTCGTACCCGGAAAAAGTACACAAACCCAACTGTTAGTCCACCGTGAAAACATATTCAAAAATATGAAAAGCGGAAATGAAACGTGTGGTTTATTTAGACTTTGCAAAAGCTTTTGATAAAGTAGACCATAATATATTAGCGAAGAAATTAGAAAACACATACGTTGGATAAAGTAGGAAGATGGTTAAAAGAATTTTTACACAACAGAAAACAGATAGTTATTGCAAACGACGAGAAATCGGATGAAGCCAAGGTAATATCCGGTGTGCCGCAAGGTACGGTGTTAGCTGCAATACTGTTTGTTATTATGATTGAAGACATAGACAATAATGTTAAGGATTCGGTAGTGAGTAGTTTCGCAGATGACACAAGAATAAGTAGAGAAATTACTTGTGATGAAGATAGGAACGCTCTACAAAGAGACCTTAACAAAAGTATATGATTGGGCAGAGGTAAATAGGATGGTATTTAACTCTGATAAATTTGAATCAATAAATTATGGAGACAGAGAAAGAAAGCTATATGCATATAAGGTGGACCTAATAATGAGACCATCACAAATAAGGAAGCAGTTAAAGACCTTGGTGTGATGATGAATAGGAACATGTTATGCAATGATCAAATAGCAACTCTGTTGGCAAAATGTAAAGCAAAAATGGGAATGTTGTTACGGCACTTAAAAACAAGAAAAGAAAAGCTGAACACATGATTCTGATTAATAAAACATATGTTCGTAGTCCACTTGAATATTGCAATATGATATTATACCCACACTATCAAAAGGATATTGCACAAATAGAGAGTGTACAAAGGTCCTTTACAGCTAGAATAGAAGAAGTTAAGGACCTAGACTACTGGGAAAGACTACAATTCTTAAAATTATATAGTCTGGAAAGGAGAAGAAAGAACGCTACATGATAATTCAGGCATGGCAAAACGATAGAAGGAATAGCAGAAAATATCATGGAACTAAAATATCAGAAAGAGCAAGCAAGGTAGATTAATAGTGCCCAAAAATATACCAGGAAAAATAGGAAAGCACACAGGACAATAATCCACTACGCGCCAGCATCGATAATGCAGCGTCTATTCAATGCGTTGCCAGCTCATCTGAGGAATATATCAGGAGTGAGTGTAGATGTGTTTAAGAATAAGCTCGACAAATATCTAAACTGCATCCCAGACCATCCAAGATTGGAAGATGCAAAATATACCGGAAGATGTACTAGCAACTCTCTGGTAGACATTAGAGGTGCCTCACACTGAGGGACCTGGGGCAACCCGAACAAGATGTAAGGTCTGTAAGGTAAGTGTAAGGTCACCCCAGGAGACCCAGAGATTTTTGGTAGCTGTCTTGTGTCTCTGTGCAGTCCAGGTCATCGACGGGTTGAGAAGACGTACTACAGTGCCACAGGCACCTGCACTGTGCAGAAAGGACGGCAGGGCAGGGCGGATTTGGGCTCAGGAGTGGCTGACACAGCGGCAACTGCATGGGGACTACGACCAGCTACTACAAGAACTGAACAAGGAGGACCGCATAGGACACAAGAACTTTTTACGCATCTACCCTGAATTGTTCGAGGAGATGGTCGAAAGGCTGACACCCCTGTTGAAGAAGAAGTACACAAAGATGTGGCTTGCACAAGAGGTGGGACTCAAGTTGGCGGTCATTCTCCGCCACCTGGCAAGTGGGAACGACTATACAAGCCTGCAATACAGCTTCAGAGTCTCTAAGAGTTCCATATGCCGATTTATCCCATTAGTCTGCCAAGCCATTATCAACACACAAACCAGAAGTGATGAAGTGCCCCGAGACACCAGAAGAATGGAATGACGTAGCAAAACAATTCGCCTCCAAGTGGAACTACTTCAATTGTGAGGGAGCCCTGGATGGGAAGCATGTCGCGATCAAGAAACCCAAAGGGGGAGGATCACTGTATTTCAATTACGAGAAGTTTCACAGCATCGTCCTCATGGCCCTCTCCGATGCAAAGTACAGGTTCCTGTTCGTCGACGTCGGTGCAGAAGGAGGTACTGGGGATGGAGGAGCCTGGCAGAAGTGCAACCTGGCAGAAGTGCAACCTGGCCAGGGCCATCACAAACAACCGAGCAGGACTCCCACAAGACAGAAATCTGCCCAACGACGACGAACCCATCCACTTTCACATAGTCGCCGACGATGCCTTTGCTCTCAATCCATGGTTGATGAAGCCCTACCCCCACCAATCGCAAGATCCCACTGAATGAATATACAGCTACAGATTACCTCACGCTCGTTGTGTGGTGGAAAACGCATTCGGCCTACTGCAGATGAGATGGAGAGTCTTCGGGATGACGATGCAACAGGATGTACAGGTGTGCAAGAAGATAACTTTGTGTGCATGTGTCATGCACAACCTGGCACTACAACGCTACCCACTTGTTGGCACCGACGTCGACTATGATGACCAACACCATAACGTCGTGGCAGGTACTTGGAGGGAGGAGTCACTGAACCTCATGGAACGACTCATGAACAGAAGGGGACCAAACTACACACGTCGAGCGAAGACCATCAGGGATTACCTGGCCCAGTACTACTCATCGGATGCAGGCGTAGCGGAATGGCAAGAGCGAATGGTGTTTCCTCGAGGACGACCAGCTACTGACGAGTAGAGGACCCAAAGAACTCTGTAATAAAACATAACCAAACAAATGTACATAATTGTAAATAAAGATCATGACGTATTTCTCATTGTTTTATACTCCCATACTTTATATTGTCCTAATAACAATATTAATATAATAAAAAATTTTGGAATGATGATTGGAACATAAAAAAAATTATGTTGGAAAATATTTAACTGAGAGTTATGATAACATAATTCATAATAATGAAACAAACGAGAAGCAAATGATGGACATAACAAAAATACTTATACTAAACAAACATGAAAAGCATATAATATAAGAAAATGAACATAAAAAGCATAAAAAGTAACAAAATAAATATGAAAAGCATAGAATATCAGAAAATAAACATGAAAAGCATAGACTATAAGAAAATGAACATAAAAAGCAAAGAAAGTAAAAAATAAACATGAAAAGCATAGAATATCAGAAAATAAACATGAGAAGCACAGAATATAAGAAAATGAACATAAAAAGCATAGAATGTAAGAAAATTAAATTGGGACTTGGTTTTTACCATAACAAGCTCAACTGCAAACATCATATAAGGTCAACTGAGGCCAATATGTCTTTAGTATCTTGCTGATTTTTCATTGTTCCCCTGTTAATAACTATGTCTAGTCAACGTTAATTATTGTTTCATTATCATATTTGTATGTGTTCATGTTCATTTGATCATGTTCTCAATATGATATTATTGTTTTTACCTTGTATGTTATTATATCATTTGATGGCCATATTTATTTCATATTACATTTCATTTTATAGTTTAAGTTATTTTCAGAGTTGTATTTATTTCATATTTCATATATTATTTTTCATGTTAAGATTTCCTGTTATATTACTTCATGTTATTATTCTTTATGCCCATGCTCTTTCATTATTCAATTGCATTTTATAGTTCAAGTTATTTTCAGAGTTCTATTCATTTCATATTTCACATATATTTCATTTTATATTTCCTGTTATATTTCTTCATGTTACTATTCTTTATGGCCATGCTTTTTCTTATTCAATCTCATTTCACCCAATCTTATCATGTATATTGTTATGACATATAAATTAAGCATCAATAAGGAAAATGTAAATGCAAGTCACTCTTTCAACATATTTATTACAAAAAGAAAAATTAATACTTATAAAAGTTACAAAAATAATTGAATATTACGAAAATCTTTAAAATAGAATTTATTCTTTAAAAAATGACATATTTATTTACATAATTTACAAAATCACTCCCATGATTGGGGGCAATGTCCTCCTTATCACCTGGGGAGATGGTCAAGTCGTAGGTGGGTGGATCCTCTCAGGCAGAAGGTTTCGGTGTTGAAATACTGGCCGCAAGTCTGCCAAGAGACTGTTGACCAACGGCGACAGCGCAGAAGTGGAAGGTCGAGGAGAGAAGTTCAGTGGCATCGAACGTTCACTGGGTAAGAATGACGGTGTGCCTACCCTTGGCGCCTGTGTCGAGTACACATGATGAGATACCTGCTGCTCCGGCTGAGGCTGCGGTTGAGGGTGCGGATCATAAAAAAACACAGGTTGAGGTTGAGACACAAACCACTGGTGTGGTGATGCCCGAACTGGTTGCACTGCAGAAGTTGTCGAAGGTGTCGAAGTTCTGGGCTTCGTCTGCGTCTCTTTATCAACTCACGGGGGCCTCCAGTGGGAACAACCCCCACGAGCCATGGCCTCTTTCGTCGTGGCATCCTCTTCCTCGGGACCCTCCAAACTATGACAAAGCCTGATGACTTGCTCGAAGAACGGCTTCTGGTATCGTCAAGGCATGTACTCCAAGCGCTGCGTCAAGTACTGCACGAACTTGTTGGTAGAGGAATTGTCTGCGTCGGTTCTGTGCGACGATACAAGTGAGAACCAATCGCTGGCTACTGTAGGTTCATGGGCAATGTGTCCTCGCAGGAACGCCCACGTGGTCATCACCTCCTCCTCCCGTGGTGTCCTGTTGCGTGCAGCCGACCCGCTCTTGTATTCCTTCTTCTCGATCTTGCCGAAGTCCGTACGGCGAGCCTCGAAAAACTTCCGAGCTTGCTGGAAGATGCAATTGATGAAATTCGCTGCCAGTTCATGCACGAGTTCCTCCTTCCTCCTCGGATTCGACCATTGCCTGTCCCGCTTGTCGTACAAGGTAGGGTGTGCCTTGATGAATCCCACGATGACTTCCTTGTCCTCTGGCATGAACGGGTAGTCTTGAATGTCCTTCTTGCTGGGGTGGTATTGTTTCATCGGCTGCAAGACAATACCACTCGGGCCTGCGATGTCCTGGGATTTGACAATGGATACGGTTGGCTCAATGTTCAGCTCCTCGTGTTCAGACGTCTCCGACATTTGTGAAGGCTAGATGTCTTAGTTGTCCTGGCTGTCCTGGCTGTCCTGGGACTGCTGGGTAGGCCTGGGGGTGGTCTTCTGTAGAGGCATCATGTCACGTGGCTGGGTAAACGTCGCTGGGTAAACGTCCCTGGGTAGTAGACGTCGCTGTGTAGACGTTCCCGGGTTAGCAAACCTGGGTGAACGTCGCTGGGTGAGCGCAGCTGGGCGAGAGTGGCTGGGCGATCGTCACTGGTCAGAAGAGGCTGGGTCACAGAGGGGCTGGGTCACAGAGTGGCTGGTCAGCAGGCTGTCACAACGAGAATGATGCCCCAGTGGTCAGTCAGGCCCCTTTTATCCTCCCCAGAATGTGCCGCAACTTTCCCTCCAAACGACCTAGGGAGACGCTGTAACACACCGCACACCCCGCAACATGTGCGCGGCATGTATTAATCGTGTATGACAACGCCGTGACATCATGCCGTAACACTCCCTTGCCGGTGGTACGACGTCGCACCACATCACACCACGTGCTGTGTGGTGTAGTGTGGCACGGCACCCTGCGGGTTCTTAACTCTTTTGTTGCGGGGCCACACCACACCGCTTACTGCTTCATGCTACTTCACCAACTGGCGTGACGCCTCGCAGAATTTTGAAATGATTCAAAATCCGGGCTGTGTCGTGCAGCTTTAACAGTCTTCGCCTGGCCCCACCAGCGAGGTGGCATGCTTTTGGTGCGTTTATAGTGCGGTTTCGTGCAGTTTCTTGCAGTCCCACGCCATAACAGTCGCACCACAAAAGGGCGTAGGTGTAAACCATTCTTTAGTAGTCTTCTCCCTCCTTCCTTTCGTGTTATGTATAGTCTGTCCGTATTTGCTCTTGGGTGTAGTGCTTTGTGTATTGTCATATGTTTCCTAGTTTTCTGGTCTATGCTGTGGAGTTCTGCCTTTGTCCATTCCACTATTCCTGCGCTGTATCTAATTACTGGCATTGCCCATGTGTTTATGGCTTTTATCATATTTCCGGCATTGAGTTTTGACTTGAGTATCGCCTTGAGTCTCTGCATATATTCTTTCCTGGTGTTTTATATTCCCTCCTTCCATTATTCCCAGATATTTGTAGCCCGTCTCATCTATGTGTTGATGTTGCTCCCATCTGGTAAGTTCGTCTAGTGTATCATCAAACTATGGTGAGTCATTCGGCCTGAATTTGATAACTTTCTAGGGATATGCCTTGTTAAAATAACCATCAGCATTTTATTTTAATTTCTTCCTGGGATCAGGATCTAATGCTGCATCTGAAATATCAAATGCCTGACAAGCTTCAATAATACAATCCCAATTGCCTCTAGATTTCACCCAGACCTTTTTTTCCAATGGTGGCATTAGGAATATACTGATTAACAAATATGTCCATCTTAATGGTGTAATGATCTGAAGTTCCTATACTTGCATGTTTATAGACCTTGGACTTGACAATAGCTGGAACTTCTGTCAATATGATGTCTAATCTATTACAAGAAGTATGTGCGTGTTCCTCAATTAGCTGGACAAAATCAGAGGATACACAGAACCCAAGAGCTGACCGGCCATGTTGATCTGTGGAATTTGAATTTAGTCACTTACTCTGCTTCGTATTCTAGTCTTCACAAATAATGAATGAAGCATTTGAAACCTGAGAGTGAGGCATATTAATCCTTTCCAAGAGACAGTTATATATAGAATCGTAGACATTTGGATTGCAGTAAACAGCAAATACAAAAAAATTGTCGAACTTGGTGAAAATTTTAAACCAAAGAACTTCATGGAGGCTGCACTCCAAATTTTTTTTACGATAAATAGGTCGTCCAGACTCCGTTTATACAGTCAAACCTTGTTCATGAGGGATGTCCTGATGATAAATACAATCATGGCTATCGAACCCTGAGATTAAAAACTCAATAATTGACTTGTTGCTACCTGCGAGTGTCTATGATGAAAACATCAAATCATAGGTACGGCCATAACTCTGGAGTTCAAGATTTGACCTTAAGCCTCGAATATTTCAGCAAAGTACTTTGCAACTTTTATTCCTGTAATGAGTAACTGGCCCAGGGCTCAGCTCAAGGTCTCTCGAAAAAATCAAAATTAACAACATAAATCAGTAGCAAAACTAATCAATAGATTCTTAACAACAGTAACATTGTAAAAATCACCAGAACAATAAACAACAATGGCATTTATATTATTTACAAAAATTTCCTTAAAAATATCTATAAACATGACTATATTTCATTGAAAAGAAATGTCGGAAGTAACTGGTCAACAAGGAGAGCAAATAGGAAATCCTCCTGGTTTGCCACAACAACTTGGGTACGACAATTAGGATGGATTTAGAAATTATAAAACGTTCAGAAGGAAAAGATTAGGAGAAGATGAAGGAAATTTCCTGATAATCCAGCGAGTAACTTTTACTTTTATATCAGCCTGTTCTACACACTTTTCGAAAAAGCAGGAAAGTGAACAAAAAGGGAGGGACCTCAAAGCCAAGCCCATGGCTATGGCACAGTCCAAGGTTGGAAAATAACGTTTGTATTCACATTAACCATCTCTTAGAAGGATAAAGTGTTCTCCTAGATGAGTTGCCTGTCGACGCTAGCGTCTCTTCCACCATAATAGGTATTTAATTGAAATCCAAGTCCAACTGGAATGGTATTTGCTGTGATCTTATTGAGCTCAGTTGGAGTGATATTTATAGAAGTTTGAGTTACCTTGCACTAGTATCGAGAGGAGAGTTCATTTGAAAATCCTCAAGTTTTGTCTAAAAGAGAATTCATGGTTTAATGCTGGATGTGAACTAGCCTACCATGAGGAACAAGAAGCTATCATTTTTAGAGGAACAACTGACCGGACCTCTTGTGGTGTAATTTCCTTGAGCTTCAAAATCAAGCTCAGGTTATGCATGAGCTGCGAGAACTTAAAGTGAGGAAGTAAAAGAGATCTTTCGAATTGACTTTACTATGACTCCCATTGTCGGAGCTAATGGATATGGTATTTACCGTATTAGACAGAAGGCAAAATTTTTGGTGCATGCCTTTAAAAGCAGTCTCTTTAGTGCTTGATGTTGCCTAATTTATGTTTTCCATTTGTTTTCATAACCAGAGAAGTCAATTAGAATGATATAGACCCTACCTAGATCTTTCCAATCGTTATTTTGAAATAACTGCGGATTTCAAATGGTTACTGCTATTTTCAGCAAGTTAGTTGGGCTTATAAGTTTTCCTTCTGTTAGGAGGAGAGGATATGTTGCTGTATTATCCAATGGAATAAATTACTCCTGTTTTATCTAAGGTTATTGTGAAGCCTCTCGCTAACTATATTTGTAAGTCTCTGTTTCACAAAGGTTTTGGTACTTATGCTTCACTCTTGTCAGTATCTACTGTCTCGAAATGTGCTCTTCAAGAGTGTACAAAAACATGGATGGTTGATATAGATTGCATTGCAGCCTTTGATTGAGTGAATCCCACAGCACTTTTCTACAAGCTGAGATTGTTGGAAATTGGAGGTGTTTGACTTGTATCTTAAATTATTTTTTTTTTAATGATGGGAAATATAGTAGCTTTAGCAATGTCATTTCAAATACTTCAAGGAAATGTTCTTGGACCTTCGTGGTTTACTAGCTATACCAGTTTCATGTTACTTGGGGTGGAGTACATATCGATTGCATACACTGATAATGCAACTGTTCTAGCTGCGGTTCCTTCTCCATACCCTGGGTCTATGGTTGCAGACTCCTTAAATAGAGATTTGGCATGTACATATGAGTGAAATAGTCCTCGGGTCATTAAAGTAACCCTTCTAAAACTCTAAGTATGGCAGTCCGTCCAGAACATTTGCGCTTGTGCATCCTGCTTCATATTTAAGTAGTATGATTTTAAAAGTCAGTGAATCTTTTAGGATTTTAAGTGTAACCTTTGATAAGTTACTCACTATTGCAAAGTATATACAAAACATTGCTTCCCCTGGTTCACAAAAACTTAGTACCTTGAGGAAATGGTTTTATACGTTTCATGATGATACGATTATATAAATGTTTTGACTGTTATTTCTTGGTTGCAGCTCACTGTATTTTTTCAGCTCTTAACGTTGACTTGTGGCATAGACGTAAGGTGAGTTTCAATATTTTTACTGAATAAAATGTACTACAACGACAAACATCCTCTGCACTCTTCTTTAACTGACCTAGCTGTTTTTTTTTTTTTTTTTTTTTTTTTTTTTTTTTTTTTTTTTTGCCAGTAATAACAGGCTGGAAACTTCTGCAAACATGGTGTGTCGTTTTCTTGCATTAGGTTTACCAATACTGTTTGTTATGAGTATTATCTTGTCTACAAGTAAAATGTGGAATTGTCTACCTGGTGTAGTTGTGGAATCTTATAATCTCCAAACTTGTAAGCTGCTAGTAAAATCATTCCTTCTTTCTGTTGTCGTTTCTTCAATTCAAGTGTATCGTTTGGTTTTCTATTCATTCATATTTATTTATTTGTTTATTTATTTATCTATTTATCTATGAAATTTTCCTTTTACTTGTTTTTAGATCCCTTTTGAGTTTAAAGCTTGTTGTCTCTGTTCATACCGGGTTTTCAGTTGAAGATTTGAAGGAATAAGTAAAGAAATTAATGAATAAAAATAAAGGGCGAAATCTCAACAAATGGAGAGAGAGAGAGAGAGAGAGAGAGAGAGAGAGAGAGAGAGAGAGAGAGAGAGAGAGAGAGAGAGAGAGAGCGTGTTCGTGTGGCATAGAAAAAAAGGAAAAGCAGCTCGAGGAACGAGAGAGCCAGATAGAGTTTCATCACAATTTTCTAGTCGATACGCGCCATAACTTTGACTGCCCAAGTCTATTAAACTGGCAGCCTTTGTGGTGAGGCCAATATTACTTTGGGAGTTTGCAATCTCTCCCAGATCCATTGCGAATACAGAAGGGTGGCAGATAATGCATCGCTGAATGCTTTTGCTTTTCCACTTCATTCTCTCCTTTTCTCGTAAATAAAGTTGTTTGTTATGACAGCTAATAATGATATCCATAGCTTTCTTTTTCTTAGCAAGAAAAATTGTTAATGAAGGATATGTCAAAAATTACGTCCGTATATATAATGATAGTATTTGTATCTAATTTTTACCTCTATGCTTTTTTGTCCTTAAAACCTGATAAAATTTTACGTTTCACATGTAAAAGTGAGCGCAAACCATCATTATATGAATGGGAAATTGATCTTGGACTCTATGTACACTAGAACGCAAATTACAGTATTTATTTGACATTTCGTTCTTCGAGATGTTCTAAAAATTACAAAACCTCTCTCTACCATCACTCCTGTAGAAATATTTTTGCAAGATATGAAAGGAGAAAGTATATGCATTATGAGCGTAAGTTCTATCTAAGAGCAAGATTAGTACTTTTATAATACGAGTTGACATGATTGATTAATCAAAATTATTAAATTTTCTAATATTACGGTGCCGACACGAACTGCAAGAGAATGATAAATAAACCCAAGTCTCTTGGTGAATTCCGTATCTTACTAATGTTTTATTATCTGCTAAAGTCATTTTTTTTCCTAAGAATCTCTGCTCTAATACATAATATTCCCAGAATAACATAATCCTGTCACACCATTTCTTATTAACGCAAAAGTAGGCTTACTCAGATAAGTTGTGTTGATCGCAATTTTCTAATCTCCCAAATGCTCTTTCCCCAATCAATAATTTTCGATTACATGTTTTCATCGCACGAATCTTCCAGTTATAAAAAATGACTTTTTACTTATACCGTCAGAGCATATTGGAATGGGGAGTTTATATTTTAGAAACTTATAATACTAAAAATATTTATTTATTTGTCTCTCTTGCTTTTTGTTCCTTCTTCTACTAGAATTTTAAGTGTTTTATTTTTTACAATTGAATCTAATTGGTTTCCTTCGGAAAAATATCAGAATCAAATTATCTCTATTTGTGTGGGTGATTAAGATATCAATTTCACGGAATTACTTCTAATTTTGATTCAATAAATTCTCTTGTACATTCGTTCTACTTGGTAAAATTTTCAAGAGGCTGCATTGAATCTTTTACATGGCTCTGAACTTGGGTGCTTTTATTTATCTTCATCATTTGAATGAACGAAAAGAATTTTTTTTAAATAATGACATAATTCACACTCATTCTTCAGAACTACTATATCCCTTTAGCAAGACAGGTTGATTTTTATTTTTGCTTTTATAAACATTTACAAGACCAGGCCATACTATATTAAAACCCTTTAAGGGATTCGTTTTCTTAGCACCTTGCAAAACATTCGATACGTCTGACAGACTCCTTTTTTTGGAAAATCAAAAGAAATGGTTGTAATCGTTTTTAATGATTTTTATGGGCATGAACTGAAAGAGCAGCTCCTCTACTTTCATTTTAAGCACTAACTTAAGTAATTGTGCAGAAAAGAAAAAATAGTAAAATTGACCAAAGAAATAAAAAAAATATATTATTTCTTAATATAACTTAAGAAAAAATTTCATTATTATTCCACTAATAAGAATTAAGAAAAAATATTTTTTAAGGTTCTTTTCTTGTCCCGTGGCCATGTTCTGTAGGTACCATGCACTTCTAGCTCTGGAGGGTCACCTCTGGAAGACTGTAAAAAAGGGTAATTTTTATGTTACAAAAAAATGAATATATCCACTATGCAATTTTTTTATGACTTTGTCAACTTTCTTTGACATAAAACTATGATTTTCAGACCTAAATTATAAGTAGTGACACTTTGTAATAAAATTATGACGATAATGTGAAAATAATATGATGATAATATGAGCCACGATGTTTAGTTTTCTATTACTTACCTACTTTGACTCACAATCGGGACACGGGATAGCAGTGGCTGAGACATACAGCGAGGTCACACTTGGTGCAGTGGAAGAGTGTCTTACGGCGTTTCTTTGATGGGCACTTCTTACAGTAGGATGGCGTAAAGCGGCTTTCGGCAATTACCACCTTTTCACTACAATCCTGAGTTATTTCGCAGACAGTATTGATAATATTCCTTAGGGAAATTGGTCGGGTGGGAGTGCTTAGCCTTTGTTGTCCCCAGGGTTTTGTGAATGCCTTTGCAACTGCTTGCTTGAATTTTCTTCTGTTGAGAGAGGCAGATGTGTTCCCAGAGTAAATGACCCACTCCTCAATTAGTTAGACTTGCATAGCATTTCATGCGTCTCATGGACTAACAGGGCAAATAACACTTAGACTGGGAGAAGCCCCAGCTGCGGACTACTTTCTTTCAGAAGACCCGGTGAGACACTGAACATAGCTAGGTGGCTGAGCCTGCATCACCATGTGGTCTCTGGTGCCAAATGTTTCCCCTCCCAATATTTATATATCTAATTTATAACAATTACCATTGTTATAAATTAGATTTACTAGACCACTGGGTCACGTTTCTGCAATCGTTACGCTCACACTACTCATCGTACTTGAGCGATGGGGAAAAATTAGAGAAAGGTCAAACTGAAGTAGCAGAAAACTAAATAGGAAGAGACCCATAGAAGTGGAAGAAAAGCAAAGGTAAATTGCAGAAAACATTACAGTTGAGGTCAAGAGGCTTAATAATATTAACTTCCTCTACTGCTCACATCTTGATGAACACAACCTTCGGGTGAGCATTATGAGCTTAAACTTCGTCAGGGGAATATTGGGCTAGGTAGAGGGGAGG
>NC_061108.1:89390408-89395408 GCF_015104395.2 Macrobrachium nipponense
CGTTCATATATGTGTGTGCGTGTGTGTTTGTGGACGTCGACCTCTATGAACGAAAGAGGGACATTTTCATACATATACGTAATAGCATGTCACTGCATAGTAGTGAATGCGTTGCATGTGTTAATTATTTTTAGAGAATTATGCAGACAATCTTGTAAAAAACAAAAAATAATTAAACCCAACTCAACTGATATAAATAGTTTTATTTTTTTAGTTATATCATGTTATCTCTTTATTTCAAAGTAAAACGAGGAAACGATTTTGACCTTATATACTTCAAATGATTCGAATCAAAGGAAGTACGAGAGATTAAACGTTCTTTCATCTTTACTGTTTATAGTAAGACATCAGCAGGTTTAGCGTAGATAGTAGATATAGGAAAATTTTCATAGTAAAAGAGACTTATAAATTACATGCATAATCCTTGAATTCTGCTAAAGTATAATGGTACGAACAAAAGATCAAATTCCCAAAACAGTACAGAATTTTACTCATTCATATTACTCCTCACGTTCAGATAACCCTCCGTTCATAGCAAACATTAATTTTAAAGAGTTTAATTTTTAAGGTAAACACTTCTGGAAACCTCTCTGAGACTCTCCAGCAGACAGGTTTGATGGAAAAGCTATTTTTTTTTATTTCGATAGGATACATGCTGGTATCATAGTTCCCAGGCCGTTTTTATCTTCTAGCTTTTCCTTCTTTTTTTTTAAACTACTGGCAAATTTTCTTTCATTTCATTATTTACCTGTAAAAAATCCCATAAATAAAAGACACTGGGAAAACAGGCAAACTCAATACCATGATAAATACTTAACTAAGAATTTTGTACATAGTCACGATTTGATGGTTGTACGTGTGTTTATGATGGCTATCGCAACTCACACTTAAACGGAAATCATGTTCAAACTTTTCGAATTAAGCGGAATCAGTGTTCAGTGCTGGGATACACTTCACTGCTAATCCAGTGAATTATGAAATCTTGGTGCAATGTTTAAAACATTCTCTTCGGAGATGTCAATGGGGGCTAAAAGTATGCCAAAAGTCAGTGTCAACCTGATGACACGCACACATCCAGAATTGAAGTTTGACTGATATTCATGCTAATCACTATCAATGATATCCTATACAAGCAGGAAATTTGATTAATTCAGGGACTGGAGCATAACCTTATATTTGCAAAATAAAAAGTAAAAATTTCAGAAATTAGGCAACATTCAATACACCAAAGTAGTGCAGAGGTAGCACCATTACCCTGTCATTTTACTTCATCTTTCCTTTACATAATCTTATCCTAGGGAGAGAGAGAGAGAGAGAGAGAGAGAGAGAGAGAGAGAGAGAGAGAGAGAGAGAGAGTTGTTCAAGGATGGGCTATAAATGATGATAAAACAAAACAAAACAAAATCTACAAGGATATCAATTCTCGACAAGAAAGAGACCACCCTATCCCTATGATAAAAACGAACAGAGAGAGAGAGAAAAGAAATGAAAGAGGGTACACAAGAACACAAAGAAATACTTTCACCCTACAATTTGGAAAGAGACCACGGAGACAAAGAGACCGACTAAACGGTAAAACCTTGAACTGGAAGAATCAATGAAAGTAAAGTTTTACTTCGGAATTGGAACCTTTACTTTAACATATAAAATGCTGCAAAAATAAGAGAGAGAGATAAGGAAAATGTCCAAGTTCTTTTTATCGAGAGAGAGAGAGAGAGAGAGAGAGAGAGAGAGAGAGAGAGAGAGAGAGAGAGAGGCTGGGGAGATGGCGGGCAGATCCAAAAATTCTACAGAGAGAAGATTGGTCGTCCAGTGTTACAACAGATAATATGATATAATAAAGGAGAAAAGACTTCCACACTTCCACGACATTATCACTTACTAAAAGTAACATACGACACGAGAGGGCGATTCCAGCTGAGAGAAACAACGCTAATAGGGCGATCTGTCCAGGGCTTTGGAACTGGAACAAAACCAAGTACCATATGTTGGCAATAAAAGGGCTGCCACATTTCATGCGCTTTAATGAAATTGACAAAGACAAAGCAAACCAGTAAATCCACTGGAAATTATTCTTCGCCGTGTATGCCTGCCGCCAGGTTTAACCGTCATGTACTTACTAGAAGGCTTCTCCCAGTTCTACAGCATTTGCGTGTCCTGGTGGTATTATACTGCTGATTTTTCATTATTTCATTGAACTCGTTTTTTTTCTTTTTTTTTATTGGTGACTCTTTTGATTCATTATTTTTCGTATGCCAAAAAATCGCTGTTCATAATATAAAGAAAGAGCTTTAAAAATTTAATAATCTACTTATTTTTCTCACTTCTTTAGTGTCACAATATTACTTAAGTATGTACCCTTTGTACAAATGTTCCGTCTTTATTACCATATATTTATATTTTGCTGATCCATCTGTATTCTTGTAGGGAAACTATGTAGAAAAAAGTCTGCTTAGATTATAGAGTAAACAGAAATGTGAAAAGATGTATTACTCTGCATGTAAGCTCAGTTTTAAGATTCGCATTCCGTCTCCATGCTATTTCAAATCCTACCTCAAATAATTGAAATGTTACATATTGTCATTTCATTCAAATTTTCCATTAAGGTCAATATCGTCATAAAACAAAAATATATATATATATATATCTATATATATATATATATATATATATATATATATATATATATATATATATATATATATATATATCTATATATATATATATATATATATATATATATATATGATTATAATCACTTTAGCACGTGATTCATTTATCACACATATCCACAGGTTAAAAATAAGAGACAGGGTGCAGGTCCTGACCGGTTTCGGCTTTATTTTCAAGCCATTGACAAAGGAATGATACATAGAATTAGAATTCATGAGTATATATACTACAAAGACAGTACTGACGAACATACAAACAACCGTTTGAGACTGTCAGGTGTGGACTTGTACCCTAAGCGGTAGTATCCCTTGAGAATTTATTGTAAATTTTAGCCTAATGATTATTGAAAGCCACTCCTACCTTGACACCTGCCTGTGGGTGGATCTGCAGTCTCAAACGGTTGTTTGTATGTTCGTCAGTACTTGTCTTTGTTGTATATATACTCGTGAATTCTAATACTATGTATCAGTCCTTTGTCAATGGCTTCAAAATAAAGCCGAAACCGGTCAGGACCTACACCCTGTCTCTTATTTTTCACCTGTGGATATGTGTGATATATACATATTATATGTATACTATTACTATATCTATAGTTATATATATATTTATATATATATGATATAGATCATAGATACTAGATTATAGAATAGATATATATATACTATATATATATATCTATTATCTATATCTATATCTATATCTAATATATATATATATATATATATATATATATATATATATATATATATATATATATGAGTATAAGAGTGTAATATTAACATCAATGAAAAATAGCCGTGTTTTCAGTGGGGGAATATACACTAAATTACCATGGAGGGATAGCTGGCAAACACTTTGAGCAGCAATAGAAGTAAACATTTCAACTATGTTAAAAAAAAAAAAAAAAAAAAAAGAAGCTGAATACTCTAAGACATCATCGTTGTGTACAAATATGCTTTTGCATAATTTCTGTCTAGATTTAAAAAAAAAAAAAAAAAAAATTCTGATTAGGGTGAAAACTTTCGCAAACTTGATATAGTCTGCATATAAACAGAATATCTTAACGTCTCCCTTCAACCCTTCAGCTGAAATACACTATAAACCAAACATGGTTTCATTGTGAAATCAACCTGCAGTGAGAGAAAAGCAACAGAAAAGGGGGATGAATGAGTTAATATGAGGGAATGGAAAAATAAAACCGATACATCTGAGACTCAGGGGACGTCAGCAGAGCGCTGGAGTGAATTTGTTCGATACTAGAATAATTGGGCATCATTCGATTCTACAACTGCACTAAGCAAACTACTCCAAATTTTAGTTGTACCCAAGATAAACTCCGATGAACATGACCCTAGAAAACTACACACTGTTTGTAACAGCAGCCTGCCTAGTGTTGTGAGCAGAAACAGGTAGATCAGATAGTGAGGGGCATTTGTCGTCGTAGTACATTTTATGCAACAAACACAATTACTCACTTTGTGTTTATACAACAAGTCAATATTAAGAACTGAAAAACAATTTTGATTGAAACAATAACTATCAAAGACTTTGGGATGAAGAGTTAGCACCCGAAGCATTCCAAACAAGGAAGAAGAAAAGAGGTAAAACACTTAGATAATAAAAGTTCATCCAAAAAACATTCAAAAACATTTCTGCAAAATACCAGCTTTTGCAAAATGAAAGAAGTAAAAATATGTATATGCTTCTCAAAAGTTAGTTTCCTATCAAAATTTACACCTCAATGCTTAAATGATTCAGTGAAATTTAAAATTGTACCGTTTCAACGTATATCAGGATACAAAGGAAAAAGTGTTCTGGATCCTTTATCTACAAAACCCTGCTTCACACATGCCAGATCTCTAATCAAGAATTCTGCAATCAAAGACTTGAGAGGCAAAGAAGGAACTTTTAGAAGAGTAGCATCATTGGCATATGCAATCATTTTGTTCTACAGACTTTGCTACATATCACTTGTATAGCAAAGATCCAAAAATATTATCTTGAGAAACAGAAAATGACATTACTAAGCATACTGTACCTGTCATCAACATAGACCATTTGGGTTCTTCCTATTAAAGACTCATTGAAAATATCAATTAAATATCCACCAATTCCAAATAATCATAGCTTGCATATTCCCGTGGCCAAAGGGTGCACTAAATATTAAAGTAAATTCTGCAAAAATCATCATGAGAACTCTGCAAGACAGTAAATATTGGCAAGAGTGGGTCGCAACTACCAAAGCCTTTAATTAAGAAAGCCAATCTGTAATGCTGGCTGCAAGTTAACGTCCTCACAAACCTACAAAGAAGCTTAGACAACAGCTT
>NC_061108.1:89400408-89407908 GCF_015104395.2 Macrobrachium nipponense
AATTCTTTTACCAATTCTCAGTAGTAAAGGAATTTTAGCATCGGAACCAGCTGAACAGGGAACAAATTTGTAACCGAATAATTCCTTCACCAATGTGTTCCGATAGGACCCTAATATTACAAAAAAAAAAAAAAAACAACGTCCGGGGCCACTAGCAAACGTTTAGGTGGCAAAACCCTCACGAAATCACGATTTCTTTACTTTTTCGTGTTATACTCCTAAACTATGCATTGTATCGAGAACATTACCATATACGAAATTAAAGTAGATAAAATTAATTTACTAATGGTATGTAATGATGCATACTTTGCTTTGTTAGTATAGTACTAATCATTCAACAAATGATGTTAAAACCCTGAAAATGCAGTCTTTTTTATTTCGTCTTGGGACTTTTTAAATAGGCCTTTTCTGAAAACATTTTAGTGGAACTATTAAAATTTTGCTAGGGGTCCCAGGCGTTGTTTTTTCCTTCTTCTTTTTTTTTTATTTGTGTAATACTAGGGACCTTTCAGAACACATTGGTGAAGGAATTATTTGGTTACAACTTCTTTCCCGGTTCGATCCTTAGATTCCCTTCCAAAAGCCACCTAAGACCATTCTTTCCGCATAGCATTGATATCTGTCAAATCAGTGAGGTTGAAAAGGATCTTTACTTTCTTTTGTAGCAAGTATTGGAATCCTCAAAATATCTCATCAAAGTCTCTATCGTCCTTTGATCATTCGCTTGGTAACCAAACGAAAGAACATTTCTTTTTTATTCCTACTCAGGTCTCCTATTTGAACTGTGCACTAATGGTCACGCAACCATTTATCCCTCCTACCACATCAAAGGATACTGGTTGTCTATATATGTACATGTTTAGGATTTATGTGGACTCTGTATTCAAAATCATTTTTTCACCAAGGAAATAAAAACCTACTCTTGACAGTCATCATATATGAGGTTGATTTGCCTGTGTCCTTTTTATGACCTTCCGTAAATACTATAATCATTTACGGAGGATTCGACTTGTGCTGGAACGTTAGGACTGAACTTCATTTATATGCTTGCGACCCCTGTGGTCTGTTAATAAACTATTGTGACTTAAATACACACACACATACACACACACACACACACACAAATAGTATCATCTTATCGAGACTTTGAATCAGTCTATAATTCTTCTTTTTCTTTTCTGGCAAGCTTATCAGAAATAAGAAATTATTATTCGAGATACCTTTCATTTATTTCTTTTTCATTTTCTATTTGACGGACATTTCTCCACCTCTCTTGGCGGCGTCATCAGGACTTAATTATAAATCGACATGCATGGTTTTTATTACCGCTGTGATGGTAATTGCTTCCCTAGCAAAGAAAGATAAAGGAAAGGAGAAAGCATTTTCGAGAAGTTCGGCAGCAAGGAGGCGTTAGCGCATTGTGTTGGAGGTGCCTGTTATCATGATGGTTCTAGAATCGGCAGGAGTGTTGTGGAACTCGTCGGGACGTGAGAAACGCCGCGATTTCTAATGCAATACCTCGTCTAGATTCATCTAAGAAGTCCTAGAAATCCCTGGAGTCTGTGAAGTTCGCCGTAGGCTCCGCCCCCAGAGTGCGGTATAAATACAATGGTAGTAGCAGGAGAAAGCAGAGATCGTAGAAGAGAGACACCAGTTAGTCACAGAGAGATATCCTCAGTAAGAGCCACTGGTCAGAATATCAGTGAGAGATCAGGAGCAGCAGAGATTATCCGTGAGAGACTAGAGACGAAGGAACCCATGAATTATCAGAAGAAGAGTTGTTCGAGAGTTGGTTGGATACTGGTCTAGTCGTCTTCAGGAGTGGACGAATTATCTCGTGTTATCTCGATGTCGAGCAGACTTCAGAGAAGAAAAGGTCCTGCTAGAGGTTTTGGGGAATTCCTGCCTTACAAGTAGACTATTTTCTGCAATACGGAGTCAAGAGGATGTCTGCAATCACCGTTTTCCTTTGGAGAAGCCATCGCTTCGAATTACCAAAATGACTAGCAAGTATTTGAATTGCCTCACTGTTCCCCCAGTTCATGCAGTGTAAGATTCTATCTTTTTATGTAAATAGGAGATACCATTCTGCATTTACCTATGTTAGTAAGCTTGTAAATCAACCTTTGTTGTGTCAGTGTTTCTTTCTATATTCGTATCCCCAGTTTCAACTGTTGGTGTTGAAATTTTTTTTTTTTTTTATTTCATATCGAACCTGAAGCGGACCTCTCTCAGAGGCCGTAACAACCGCATGAAGACGTTTGAATTTTAAACGTGATGTCATTGGGGTGTTGAATTTCTATTGGTTGGTGGGTCGCATTTCCGCGCTAGTTGTCTGGCCGGCACGATGGTCATTCCTGACGCTCCGTTGGGATCCCCCCGTGCCTCGCCTTGTCGCCAAGGTTATGATTCCTGTTTCCGGCCGAGTCTTCATTTGCCTCGTTGTCGGTAGTCGTGTCCAGGGGTGTTCTGTCACTTGTGCCTCCCTTTGTATTCTCATGGATGTCCTATTGTATCCTTGAAGAAACGAGGATGAAGTCTATGTTCCTTTGTATATTTAATGTAGGTCGTTGTTGATTTATATTCACAGCTTCTGCTATTTGCAACCCGTGGAACCAGGCTTCTCTATGCACAGTCTCTGGGCTTTCTAATGATACTTTTGTGTCGGCTTACAGTTATGGTCGTATAAGTAGTGTTGAAATATTGCCCCTTAGTTGCGGTTAGGTTGCAGTCGCCTGCGTATAGTGGCATTGGTGCGACCTATGTGGTAATTGCTGAGGGCCTGACATGTCACTTCGGCACACTTAAACTGGTATACTATGTCGGTCGACACCTACATCTCTCTATGGGGGCGGCCATACTAATTCGAATTATGAAGGTGCTTACTAGGTTTAGGCGGCCGTAGACACATAAGAAAATACTCTTGTCAGGATTCAAAGGTGTCATACCGATGTAAATTATAACCTCTATGGCCTAGACCAGTGATCTTCAACCTGTGGGTCATGGCCCACCGTTGGGTCAAGGGCTGATTATCAGATGGGCCACGGAAAAAAATTTAGAATAAATAAACCATATAAAAATATAAATAAAAATATATTTTCTTCTTGAATTTATGAAAATGTATATTTTGAATTTATGGTAATAACATGTAATAATATTCCAGTTCCAGGAACTATGCGTTCTAATTTGGACTTATCAATTCCTATTTTAAATCTGAAGTAGTGGGCCATGGGTATTTGGAGATATCTAGAGTAGGCCATGACCTCAAAAAGGTTGAAGACCACTGGCCTAGACCTCATCCCTGAACTGGCTGTGATATGTGGCTCTGTAATGTAGCATAATGTTTGGTATATACATCCAGCTGTTCTGTATACAAACATATTATATTGCTTCATATCCACTATTAGTTAGGAGCTGCTTAACACATTTGAGCAGAGCGTGAGTAGCTTTCTTTGTGGAACAGTCAGTAAGTGCACATCTCATGTATGCGGGTACCACAGAGTGTTTGTAAGTGTCAGGGCAAACCCCACAGCCATTAAGGGACCGACCCACATTGGCTGCCTTTGGTACATGGTAGTAATGTACCTGCTTCTTTCTTCTCCACATTTACATCCACGAAAGAAACTTAGCCTTCAACATCATATTCAATAGTGAAGTTTAGGTTAGAGTTCCACAGCATATTGTAGGTAGGTTGCTCTTTCATCAGTATCGATGGCAATGAAGATGTCATCTACATAGTGGGCACATATCTTCAGTTTCGGATGGGAGTTGAGGTACTATCTTCAGCATCTACCATAACGACACCATATACCTGTCGAAAGAGGTCAACCCTATGTGAGACTAACGGGGATCCTTGGTGGAGATTTGGAGAAGACGTCAATGGGCATCTTATGGTATGTCAAGGGGCATAGATTCCGAATGATAGACACTCCTTAAAATAACATCGATTCATGTAGAGACTTTGTACATCTAGACATATAACAGTAGAGCTTAGTGACATAGTATTCAAAATATTGATGAACTCTACCATGGAAAACCACTGAATACCCGCTAGCAATGTAGGGAGTGATGATTTTTTTTTTCAGAGTTATGGCTGTTTCTTAAGTTAGAGAGTTAACTTGGAATATCATAGGATGTAGCAGGTTGCCAGCCTTATGGGTCTTGAAGGTGTGGTAACATTACCCTAGTGCAAAGTCTCCGATGAGCATGGCCAGTTTCATAGCCCTATTGTCAGAATTTAACTTCTTATTATTGCATATAGGTTTCTTTTCAGGCATTCGGTAGGGTCCTTGCTTATACACACACACACACACACACACACACACACACACACACACACACACACTATATATATATATATATATATATATATATATATATATATATATATATATATATATATATATATATATATATATATATATATATATATATATATATATATATATATATTTATATATATATATATAGTATACATCTATTGACCTAAGAAGTGAATCAGGCAACTGGTAGTTAGGCGACTGTATTGGTCTGAACCCTGCTTAAAAGTAGCAGGGGCTAACAACATCACATACGATTTGCAGGGAACAGTGAGGCTTAAAGATTCTATAGCCGGTATCCCTGAGAAGTAAAAAGGCCATATGGTGGAAAGATACGCACACGCACACATACACACACAGATATATATATATATATATATATATATATATATATATATATATATATATATATATATATTTTATATATGTGTATATATATATATATATATATATATATATATATATATGTATATATATATATATATATATATATATATATATATATATATATTATATGTGTGTGTGTGTATATACGTATGTATGTGTGTGTCTAAATTCATAAATAATTCATTAAAATTATTGATAGTACTAATTTGATCGCAAACTACCAAAGGAGTGACTACATTTCTTGACACTCGTCGAATACACGAGAGAAAGGAAAGAAGGAAGAGATCGGAAGGAGCAAAGCAAATGAAGGAAATCCTTAAGAGATTTTCTCCAGTTGTCCTTTAATGTAAAGAGGTTGACGGCACTTCCCCGTAATGGGCTGTTAGTCGGTGCTTGAAGGCCAAAGAGGACAAAACAGGCACCTGGCCATGAGACCCTCAAGTCGGTCTCGATGGCAAACGAGAGCAGCCACCGGTGCCTCCTCCCAGTACTGTCTCTTCTCCCCCACTTGTCATCAGACCCCATCACCTCTCGTTTCTTTTTTCTTTTAAATCCTCACCATTCTGGTGCTCTAATCTCCTTGCTACTTGAAATCTCAGGCGAAAGGACCCTTTCTTTCAAGTACTTCGATTCGCTGTCTCCTTCCATCCCGGAAATGTCTATTCATGCAATTTTTTCTAACACCCACCATCAATGGAGGTCTTAGACTTGAATCGCAAAGGAGGTTATTTGCTTTTCTCGTTGTCAGGACATAAGCGAGTTTTGAATATTTACTTGAAGCCAGAAAAAAATGTTATTGAAAATTTGTAACACAGGGAATGTTTCCTATATAGTCTTTCAGAATGTGTAAAAAAAAAATTATGAAAATTTGTATCCCAAACAAATCGCATAAAAACTATTTTTCGCGTTATTTCGGGTGCATGATATATGGAAATTTTTCCTTGACAGATGATTTTCAGGCATGACTTCAGAGTTTATTTGGCTTTGGTAGTAAACTGATACCCCAAGAAATAGGTATTCCTTTATGCTAGAATTTTTAAGTGTTGTATATAAAAAAAATCTATTTGTTTATGTGATAGTTTTGTGGTTCTCTGTATTACTGTTTCAAACATAGTCAAGGTAGTGGTATTCTTTTGACTATCAAAATTAAGATATTTATGGTAGCAAAACATTTAGTGGAGGGAAACTTTTATAAGATGCTGTTTAGTATATGTGGATGCTCAAAGGAAAATCCGTATAAGACAGCGAATTTACCATCTGTGATTTGATCGTAGGATATTTGTTTGCTGAAAATGAAGATGGAAAGAGAACCGTACTATTAAATGCACAAAAACCTAATATACTTAATATTGTGACTAAGACCATTAAGAGTTGGTCTGACATATTACCCAGCAGGTACTGAGGAGGAGACTGATTATTTACAAGACTATTATGCAACAGTAACTACCAAGGAGTGAGGTTTAAAGCACCATTGACTGACTTATTCTGAAAAAAAAAACGTTTTAATCAGCAAATGATTTTGCTACTGGAACCAGAAATTCTTCTAAGAATATTCTAGGTTATAGATTGAAATGAAGAGAGGAAACTGCTTTTTATGTTTCTTGTTAGTGTTTACTAATGTAAATGATAGTTTGATGGTAAAGTTGAAATAACCTTAGTTCGGCAAGACTTAGTTAAAAGAAAATTAAACAAAACAAGAGGTTTGCTAAGTGGAAGAAAGGGGACTTGGAATCAAGAAGCTTAAGTGATCGGGATGGGGAGGAAATGAGTGTGAAAGTGACGTATAATGAGAGGATGGACGAAGAAGGGTCTAGGATTAATGATGGAAACCCACCAGTTAATGGGAGTTTTCGAGAGTTTTAAGAAAAGGCAACTTGATATTGGAGTGAATGTTCACGCCTTTAAGAGTTTAGGCAAGAGGAGTAATAGGAATGGTTGATCGGATAGTTAAAGGAAAAACCGGGAAATGGATAGGGTACTATCCTATTTGCTTTTGCAAATACGATGGAGAAAATTTAACAGAATATTAATGGAAGAATGAGGAAATAAGAAAAAATCTAAGAAAAATGCTGGGATTGAAGAAAAGCGTGAGCAAAAGATTTATGAGTACAGAGGTCGAATATCATGGCAATCAATTCATCAATGCAGCTTGGGCTTGAATTCACGTTACTTTATAATAATTACGTATTGAGTCAATGGGGTAACAACATTTCAGGGTTTACGTGTTAGCAAGACAGATAAGGAAAATAAATATATATTTTAATCTATCTTAGTTAGCAGGTGATATGTGAAATAAAATGCATTAGAAACATTCCTTTTGCTTTCATTCACAAAATGCAAACTAATACAAATTTTCATGATGAAGTTATTTTATCAAATTACGGTAACACTCCGATTCAAAACAGATGTTTCAGTACCTATAGTCTAATAATAAAAAAAAAATAAAAAATCGTGGATATTATTCAAAATTCCATGTTCATTCTCAAAGCCGATTTCATGCTCTGTAATATTTGAACTTTACCTATAACTTTTGCTTATGATTTTCATCATATATAATACTAAAAGGTATGTCGCGTTGCATATTTGAAATATGTCAACAGCATTTCCTGCATCAAATGTATATGGCATTATTGCGATAACAGAATCGTATCATATATTATGAAAAAGATGACATTTTACTGAACCGAAGTTGCTGGAAATACTTCCGTGTTTAATGTTAGCTAAAAGGAATCAGAGAAATGATGATGTGAAGAGGCTTAGCTGTGACTGCTTTGCAAATACTGACTCTGGGTAT
>NC_061108.1:89415408-89425408 GCF_015104395.2 Macrobrachium nipponense
CCCATAAAAACGCCAAAATATTGAAAAAGTGAGAACTATATTTCATACAATGCTGCCTCTCTTTTCAGGTAGCTAATGAATAAGAAAGGTACAGAAAAGGCAGTATTTATGCCAAGAGATACATCCAAAAGTATCTGCTTAAACAGGTCACCCCAATTGATAATTTCTCTTGAATCTTAACTGTTGGTTGAAGGAAGACTTTATGTATGATATCTGAACCCCAGGTGCCCCTTGAGCCAATACCCAAAGACACAGGAGTGTATGAAATCCCATGCCTGGACTGTTACCAATCTTACATCTGCTTTACAGGAAAACCACTTCCACAAAGATTAATACAACATAAACAGGCAGTTAGGTATGGACAACAGAGCTCAGCTATTTTTGACCAAATAAATAACAATAACTACAAAATAAACTGGAATTTGTCACACATAATTTATAGCAGCAAATGTTGATATAAGAGCCAGATGACAGAGTTGGCCTTGATTAAACAAAGACCCGAAATGAACATCTCAAGGGGTGCCTGGGATTCAGATATCATAGATAAAGTCTTCCTCCAACTAACGCTTAAGAAGATTAAAGAGAAATGATTAGCATGGGTGACCTAGTTAAGCAGCTACCTGTGGATGGATCTCTTGGTATAAATACCGCCTTTTCTGTAACTTTTCCCATGCATTACCTACTCGAAAAGAGAGACAGCAGTCTCTGAAGTAAAGTACTTACTTTCTATATTTTGGCATTTTTATGGGTTCATTTTATTACACACATACACACACACATAAATATATACATATATACATACTATATATATATATATATATATATATATATATATATATATATATATATATATATATATATATATAGCCATTTTCCTCACTGTGTAGGTATGATTCTACGATAAAGACTAAGTAAACATGACTGTAATTCCACAAGCGAATCGTAGACGAACCCTAGTGTGCAGAAAGCTCCACAACGCTGGCCCATTGGTGCATCTACACAAAAGTCACACTCGGTTCCACTCATGTCTATCTGTGCAGCTATCTATATTCACAACTGTTAAACCATAAACATAGTTTACTATCCATTTAGCTCTACTTTGGGAATAATTAACACACAAGGGATTCGAACTGATTCATGCTTTAGAAACAATGATAGACAGTGATTTAGACCAGCCACCTTCCAGCAGTGGACAAATCACTTATAATTCCCCTTGTTTGTGAGTTGCTCCAAATGTACAATGCTCTGGTTAGTAAATGATTTTTGTGGCTTAATATTTGGAGAAAAATAAGTCACGTGTGTATGAGGAAAATTTCACCTGTTATGTGAGTACATATTCAGGACTACAGCTGTTGCCCAAGCTAAAATGTTGGTATAAATGTTCCTGATTTGTCACTGAATTCTGTTGTACCTTCGCACTCTAGTATTCACTTGACCATGACATTCACTTAATACACCTCCGTTATGGGCGGATCATTTATGCCAAATGGGGAGCCTCTGCCTCATACAGTTTAAGGACAATAATCAATATTTAACTCCTATTTAACAGTAGCCTCAAGTAGATATGACCTTGATGTTGCCTCTACCCTGCAATTCAACTTTTAACAGGATTTTATGCACATAAAATAAAGAAATCCTATGCCTCTTAGTTAAGAAGTTCTGGATAATTCTAAATTGCAATTTGACTTTGAAACCTGCTGTATGACCTCCATGATAAATTTAACTTGGCTTTGGACACACGTTTCATTAGTGGATTATGTGTGCCAGATACGTTTTGTACAGTCCAAAATGTTACACCTAAAATGAAATTCCTGGTGGGTTTGGTCTACACAACTCTAAACATAACTTTAACCTTGAACTCTAAACTCTATGTACAACCTTGACCTTACCCTGCCTGTGCATATCGCTATCATTAGAAAGCCGAGCCTGTCTATAAAGTCTTTGTCTGACAGACTTAGAAGGTTACGGTGAAAATGAAATTCTATAAAACTCATATGCCCAGCGGTCACAAAGTCACAATTTGGTGCAACATCACTGTAAGGAATTACAAATAACACCTAGTAAAACTTACTCATGTGGATCAATTTTCCCTTGGTTAGGTGTCGCTGATATTAGGAAAATGGATATGCACACCTACACGCCTGGGCAAATATTCTAACACATATACACACACACACACACACACACACACACACACCACACACATATATATATATATATATATATATATATATATATATATATATATATATATATATATATATATATATATATATATATATATATATAATATATATATATATATATATATATATATATATATCTGTGTGGTGTGTGAGACAGTATATATATACGTATATATATATATATATATATATATATATATATATATATATATATATATATATATATATATATATTTAAAGATGTTCGACTTGTACATGACACCTTTATGCGCTTTTATTGCATAACACTTATTATATATATATATATATATATATATATATATATATATATATATATATATATATATATTTTAAAGATGTTCGACTTGTACATGACACCTTTATGCGCTTTTATTGCAGAACACTTATTCCTATCAGATTTTTCATGTTACTTGCTCTTCTTTTGTACTATAGGAAATGTGTAGTAAATTTCTGTTACTGTATACCAGATCTTCAAAATTTATTTTGCGCAATTTTGCAACCATAGCTTCTCGACAATTCACACAGACCTTCTCAACTGAGTGTACCTATATATTCCCTTTCCTTTTGATTGTATTAGAAAAATTATCTTATGTAATGGCCTACAGTTATTAACTCTTGACCATTTTGCATTATGTCGAAAGCAACTTCAAGAAACCCGCATCCAACTGTTTATAGCAAAGTAAAAACCAGCAGAATTGATTTCCTTTCTCCTAATAATTCAAAGCTGGAATGCAAAAGAAACGGGCCCCGTAATTCCATAAAGTATCTTCAGTAACACAGGAAATTAATTTCTGCCAAAACGCCTATAATAACTCAGGCGAATTTCACGAGTATGCAACTTACGGAAATGAATTCACCCCCAACATTATAAAGTAATAGACGTTCTTTTGCTTTTATCCAAATGAATATTTATTTGACACGTTTATATTCCAATTGATGCATTTAAAATACTTAATTGAAAATTAATTCTACGGTTCATTAAAATTATATAATCTTTTTGCTAAACTAAAATCTTTATTCAACTTACTAAATGTTGGATTGGCTATTACAAGCCATAAGTAATAGTAATAATCTTTTTATTGTCATGGAGATTTACGGGTAGCTTATTTATTACATACATTTATATTGTTTTAAATATCAGTACAATGATATCCATATGAGAGTAATCGACCTTAGGATAAGGTCTCCTGTCGTATATGATATTCTATTGCTATTTTCTGTATTATTAATACTTAAATAACGAAAATATTGCCACCGGGAAACAAATACTTGGCAAATGAGCAAAATCAAGATATTAAGAACGCCAACCATTTTAAATTAAAATCAAGACGCGCAAAATTTTATAAAAATTCATTCATTATTGGAAAGCAATCTCGATTCTAAAGCCGGAAAACAGATATGGCAGAGTAGGGCAGGAAACGTCGGCTGTATATGAAGACTTTTATAAACCCTGAAATAATCCTCGGAGAGTGGGAGAGCGAGAATGAAAGGGTGATGACAGCAACACGACCCACTACTCGCCTGCTTATTCGGATCGTTATAAGATTTCCCGAATGCCGTCAACTTTACCTTCGCGCGTTGGGGGATTTAAGACGTCGTCGATGCGCCCCTCGTCAGAGTTGGTTTTTAAGGTTTTCAATACCCAAATCAGATGGGATAAAAGGGCGACTGATATGTGAGCGTACGCTGTCCGAAGCTATTCTTGTTGTGATGATGACTGTCACAGCACTTTTTAGAGAGTTGCTGACCATGTCTTTCTTTCCTTGGCTTTTTTTTCTTTTTTGTAAGTAAATTTCTTTTATTTTTCACATTAGAATTTTGGCAAATCATGAAAATTTTTATTGTGAAGGAACGTATAAAAGCACTGGTAATATCATGTTTGAAAGATTACAATGAACCCTGATCATATCTTAAGTATGAACAATACCTTTATTTTCACAAATATCCAAAATCACCAAGCAATATTACTAAGACAAAATATTGTCATCACTCACTGGATAAAAATTTCGAGGAAATTTTTGAAGCTTAAAGAATGTATCGGACACATCAACGTACATAATTTAGAAGGAAATGTTTTAAAGAACTATGATAGCGAGAAATGTTTGAAATACTTCTGTAATCCTGTTCATTTATACCGTTATCTTTGAAGAAAGAATCGTCGTATAAGTTGTTATAGTATCGCTATTTTCAATGAAAATAACATACAATTAACATACAATTTAATAAAACAATATAGAAAAGTGAATGCGAGCGCTGTTTTCGCATATCCTGTTCCGCCGTTGATTAGCATCATAACTTTCGTCTTTTTATTGTAAATTAAAAGGTTTTATCTGAATATCTGTGGCAATATTTTAAGACAAGATTTCAAGAAATTATTGTGAGACCTCTAACAAAATGAGTGTACTGTCTAGTTTCAATAACCGTTGTTGCAATGGTAACTTTATTTTAACAGATATTGTGTTAAATAATAGTTGACAGACTTCGTGAATAGAATCCACATATCTTCTGCTAAAGAAGTACATCTTTTTGTCAACAAGACATTTACTACCTTTAATTCTAATTTTTTAATGTGCAGTTAAAAATTGCAATCGTTTCGAAGAAAGCACGATTTTATTTTTATTTTACAATTCATTCATAAAAATAAAAGTTTTTTTTCTTTTCTTTATTTCTCGATTTCTAATGAAAAATAATATTAATATGATAGCCGGCAAGAGAAGGTTAAACGGCGTACAAATTTCTTACCAAATTTTCATATCAGTTGATTAGTTGAAATGGGGAAAAGTAGAGTTAACTCCACGAGTTGATCAACTGAAATTGAGATTTAATACATTTTAACTATGGCGAAAAAACAACATATTCTGGAAATTGTATAAGCCACTCGGTTGCAAGGACCGACTTTGAGTGATACTTATTCTACAGAATTATTTTTTCGGTTATACTTTTCAAAAACGTCTCTCCCAGTGTGGGTATAAATTTGCCGGTTAATTCTACCCACCAGTAATATCTGGGCGTTCGAGAATCGGATCATATTAAATGATGCACTGACACCAGAAATTATGGAAATTGTTTCCGCTGCCACTAAAAAGGTCTCCTTTGATATGTCCAATTACACAACAAACGTAATTAATCTCTGGATATGACAAACATTTTCAATATTCCAACATTAAATAATTTTGTACAAAACGATCATTCACCATTTTTGTACGATGAAGTGACCCTGAATTATCTTTTTGGTGAATTATATAAATACAGGTATGTCGTTTGCCTCGATTGAGGATAAACTTATAGAACTTATTTCTCCATTAAGATATTTTTTTGGGTGAAATTAAGTTGATTTCTTGTGTCAAAGAAAATCACTTGTATTGCTGTTTTTTTTTAAAGCTTGCATATTGCTTATTTATTTTGGCCACATCTGCTAACTAATGATCCGCCTGCTTATAAAATATTAATCCGTAAATTTCCTCCCTGCATAGTGTCCCGCAAACGAATGGAAAATTCCAAAAGCCGACATTGGACAGTAGATTTTCTTTAAAAAAAGCGACTAAAAAGGAACTAATAACGTGCATAAAACTTTGGAAAGAGAGTAAAAAATAAGTCGTTTTCAGTGAGATGGAGAAGATCAAACAGTGAAGGGTAAGGCAACGATCAAACAAAATTACCTTGTGCATGATATATTATATAATAACCCCGAATTTTTTGACAACAAAATGGGGAAGTAGGGGAATTTCCATACTTTACAATTGTAGCAGATAGCAGCCATCAGACAATTTCTCATTTGATGCGAGCAGAAGAAATATGTTTGGAAACATACCGAGAATGTGTTGCTAACTTTGTTTATATTTTTCCCCTCTATCTGTTTCCATCTCAAGGATCCAAATCATTAAACATCTGACAGATATAATGAACTTCTTTAATATGTATTATTATTATTATTATTATTATTATTATTATTATTATTATTATTGATTATTATTATATTATATATTATTATATTATTTATTTGTTTAAGCAGCCATTTCCGACTAAGTTCAATCGGCTGTGTTAAATATGTAACGCCCTATAACATAGTCGATGATTATGTATGTATGTACGTATGTATGTATGATGTATGTATGTACGTATATATATATATATATATATATATATTTATTATATATATATGTGTGTGTGTGTGTGTGTGTGTGTGTGTGTGTCTGTGTGTGTCTAAACAATCGTCTGGATGCTCTACTGTAATTGATATAAAAAATATCTTCCAAGTAAAAGAAATTCGCGGATAGTGTGCATATCTATTGTAAACTAAAGAAAAACGGAAATAATATTAGTGATACTTAGCGACCACAAGCATCATGTGTACATACCCGAGCTATTACCACGTAATGGCTGACGATAGGATCCTTTCTTTTGGGCACAATAAAACTAGAAAATGGCCCATCAACTGGTGCTTCACTCCCAAACATAAGAGCTGCTGAGTATGGGCCTGGAATGTTAATTCGGAGTCGAATTAGTTGAAGACTATGGCATGAAAAAATAAGGAATAAAAATAAATTACAATTAGGACTACGTGGCCGTTTTCGAGATGAGATAATAATATAAATTAGGACACATTCCCGCAAAGTTCCCTACAACATTATTCACATATAACCACAAACACCAATGCCATTATTAAATTTACATTAGTGTTCGAATCAGGCTTTTTCGTATTTTCTTTTTGTAACGAACCAATTGAGCGATGTTGCGGAAATCGTGTCGGATTCCAATTTCCTCATAGGACGTTTGCTTTATTGACGATACGAGCATCAATTTTATGACCTCGTTTGGGCAAAATGCCCCATACAAAGAAGACATTCTTTCTCTTTATGTGATACCTCGTAGACTATGATAGGCCACAGAGGAATTACAGAGGACGTTAGGGATCAAGCTGTCGATAGCAGTGCTTTGAATCATAAGGGCTGGGTTCAAATAAGACGAAGTGAATTGAAATACCAGCAGTATGTAAGATCAAATAATTTATCGTAGTGACGTTGAACTACTATAAAAGGAATATTTTTGTATAGGAATAAGACTGATAAAATAATATGCCATTCTGTAATGATCGCTCTTTCAAGAAAGAACTCGTGTAGAATGGAGCTGTTACTGCATAGTCCTTTCCTTAAATTAATGTTATATTCCTTTGTGAGCCTTATATCTTAATTACAATATTAAGAGATCAATCAATCTGATGCAAATTTTCATTATGATTCTAATCATTTGGTCACTTCGCACTGAATTTATGAGGACTTTTTATGATTTTTAACTCCTTGTTTGTCTGATCGAAATAGCAAGAACACCAACTCATCTATGGGATTTTATAAACAATAGTTCTGCTCTGGTAAGGGCAATATCTTATTAGTCGATTTCTTTTTAATGTTATTTAATGAAAATTTCGTATTTTTAAAAATTATTTTACGGGTTCAATTCCAAGAAAACAAAGCAAACAAAAGATCTACAGTCATTTTTATTATAAACTGTATGATGTTTTTAATATAGTACTGTAAGCCCCGACCAGTTTTTCTAATTTCCTGTAGCCAAAATTCAGGACTAATAGCACGTCAGTTTCACAGGAACTTGGAAGAAATAACACAGATTGATTTTTATGTTAATATGAGATACTGAATAAATAAACATAAGGGAAGTTATTTAATGCGTTCTTATATAAACTAAATCAGAAACGAAAATGTGTACGTCTGATCACAAGGTCTAAGAAGGGTAAGCTACAATCTCTTCCATTTATCAAGAGTAGATATGATAGACGAGACTTTTTCATTTAATTTTTCAAGGTTACTTGCATATACGTTTTCAGGCATCATATCCAAAAATTGTCGACATACACCTGTTATGAAGTGTTACCAGTTGATTTAGCAAATGTTTGTTTTGGAAATGCCCCATTAAGAATATTAAAGTACATTCACAAAAATGGAATTTAATTATTTCCAAAAATTGGACTGACTGTCAATGGTAAATCTAATCCCGTTATTTGATTAATGAGATATTCTAAAATGGATTCAATAGGCTATTTTGTAAATTAAAGAAAAAATAAAAATAAATAATAATAATAACAACAATAATAATAATAATAATAATAATAATAATAATAATAATAATAATAATAATAATAATAATAATAATAATAATAATGATAAACATTGAATTTTACTACTAAAATTCGATTGAAAAAAAGATGATCTTTTTATATAAATAGACTGAAAGAGTATGGCAAGAAAAAACTGTGATGAATACGAACGGTCAAAAATTCAAAGATATGCGTGCGTTTCAGGTTATGGTTTATCGTTATCTTTCTATTTCATATGTGCCGTATCCTTTGTCGGGATTATTATTTGAATAAACCCGTAGACTTCCACGGAATTTGTTTAATATTGTAGAAGGACTTATTTTATTTATTCATACTAGAAATTTCCTAGGATGAATAAATTCCACAGAAGGCCTTAATTGAACTAAGAAGAGATGAAATCATCCACATGGCTGAGGTCATCTAGATTTGGTGGTACGTTTTGATGTTTGTTCTTTATTCACAAAAGTGCCTCTTGAATGGCTGCTACGATGCCTCAAGCATGATCAGCCGTATTCCATTTTACCACTACCAGTCATTCAGAATTTAACACGAATAAAACTGTGTATTTGAGAATATAAATTCATTTTTAATGATAGACTCTATAAAATGTATATGAGATTGTTAGTTTATTCGTAATGGAAAAGTCTACAAGTCGACGTCTCGCATGGCAGTGTATAACCATGTATCACCTCTAACATTTTATTTCTACAAGAATTAGCGAAAAAAATAATTAACGTTGTATTCATGTAATAGTGCGTACACACACACAGACACACACACACACGCACACACACACGCACACACACACACGCACACACACACACACATCACACACACACACACACACACATATATATATATATTATAATATATATATATATTATATATATATATATATATATATATATTATATATATATATAGATATATATATAATTATATATATGTGTGTGGTGTGTGTGTGGTGTGTGTGTAGTGTTGTTTGTGTTGGGTGAGTGTTTTGTGTGTGTGTGCGTGTGTACACACTATTACATGAGTACAACGTTAATTTTATATATATATATATATATATATATATATATATATATATATATATATATATACTATATATAAGTTCTCTATATCACTTTAGTTCAGTCAATGGCATGAAAGAACGTCTGAGACTGGTCAGGTACTTGGAAAGGTGACTGCTAGGAAACGCAGATGTCGTTAGTCAGATCGTCCATCGAATATTCACGAGGCAAAGAGTTAGGTTATTGACCTCACCCCAAACCCAAAAGTACTTGGCAAAAGCCAAAACGTGTCCCCGTCTTGCACCACCTTATGTAAGGTGGAAAATCGTATGTTGAAGAGGAATATCTATGCTGAGTATATTACCTAATCAGCACCGTAATTATCGATAGGCCGCACTTCTCCCTCTTCATTCTGCTGAAAAATAACTTCCCTGTCGAAATGGAGAGATAGGAAGAAGTTACGGTCATGGTGGTTCAGCTGTTTTTCTGTGTCTTAACGAAAACATATGGGAGGTAATCTAATAATATAAAACTTCCATTCATGATAGGACGGTGTAACTTTCGACTTTAAAGCCTATAATGTATTTTATGTGAATTGCCCCTGGGACTACGAAAGTTAACCCTTCATTGACGTTTTATAGTCGACTTATGGCTGGCCCCAGGCTGGGGGAT
>NC_061108.1:89435408-89460408 GCF_015104395.2 Macrobrachium nipponense
GTCCAGTGATTATAGGATAATAATTAAGGCTAACAAATCTATCCATTTAAGAACTCGATAGAACAGTCAGTCTATAGAAAGCCTTTAACGAGTTAATCTTCATAAGCTACAACACTGATTAGTAATCAGAAGAAGCGCTTAAATGAAAATAATTGTTAAAATAATGACATTTAGATGAGATATACTCATCACAGATAAGGGTAGTAATCAGAATAATCATTTGATAGGATACAATTAGGAAGAAATATATGTGAAAATAAGCATCTAAACAAGAAAACCAGAGTTCGGTAGTAACTGTTAAACACTATCGGAAATACTTGTTCTCAGACTATTGAAGTAGGATTAAATGACTGGCTGATTCTGTATATAGAGACATAGCATTGTAGCTGTGCAAACAATCGATGTCGAATGAACTAAATTCATAATATATTCATCATCGAATAAACGAGACAAAATTACCTAACTAGTGGCTTACGATTAATTCATACGTACTTATAAACGCTCTCAAAGCTTACATGCCGATAATTATTAATAAAACTTCAGTTAAAGCACTTGTATATTAACATACAACTGGAAGATATTTCCTGATTAAGATCAGCTTCTACAGACTAAAATATAAACAACACTTTCTCGGAGAACTTGGGAGAGAGGGTGATTACCTTCCTCATCCTAGCACTCTTTTGCTTTGCCAAGGATGGGACACTCAACAAGTAGGAGTCGCATATTCGTGGGACCAGGCAGTCTTTGTAAAATATCCGTGAATGCACAACCACCAGTAACTCATTTGTGTCCTGTAAATTAGTCCATTTCGTAATAGCATATGGCAGTCTCATATTTCCCTGGTATCATTCTTTAGGTATATTGGAGACAAGACCTGCGTCAGTTAGAATAATGGACGAAGGGACGAAGGTATATAGAAGGTGAGCTATCCTTAAGTTTGTCTTTAAAGCACAATACCATTGAAACTCAATCAATGATCTCTATTTAATAAAGGCTTTTCACTAATTATTACTTTAATATACTATTCCATACGTTAAGGTATTATTTATTATAAATCCATACTACTATATGGGGAAATTTAAATGAAAAAATAATTATGAGGATAGTTATAATCTAATACCATATGTGTTTGACTGGTGTCTCCTTCGAAAAGCTAATTAAATGTAAGATAAAAAGCGTTAAAGGCAAATAGCATCTCTATTTTCCTAAATATATTATTACAAAAACACTTCGAAGCACTAGACTTGGAAATCAACTGATGCCACACCCCTCTACAAAAATAAAATTCCGTTTTTGAATGTAACTAGATTTAGGGTTCTTCAACATGTTAATGTAAATAAGGGGAGTTACCTAGAGCGAAATAAAATTTCATAAACTTTCCGTGGTATGAATTATGCATCCTAGTTTACCAAACATATTTTTTCTTAGGGTAATTTTCAGGGAGTGTAAGCATGTCGTTCGATATCTATAGAGCAAGATGCAGCATTAAAAATTCATAGAATTCATTGGTTTTCTCTCCTATAAAAAAATTAGCTTCATCTTGTAAGTATATATCACTACAACATATATCTGCACAAGTACAACATAATATATATATATATATATATATATATATATATATATATATATATATATATGTGTGTGTGTGTGTGCGTGCGTGCGAGTGTGTGTGTTTGTGTATATACGTATATCATTATATATATATATACACACACACACGCACACACACACACACACACACACATATATATATATATATATATATGTATATATATATATATAATATATATATATATATATATATATATACATATACATAATGTGTATGTGTGTATACACATCAGCCTTGATTAGGATGCGAAGTTATACGTTCTGTTTGATACATAGGAAACAGGGACTTTTTCACTGCTCCTCTGTATCAATCAGAAATGCAAAGGTTCGAATCCTGGTCATGGTAAATATGATTAACATATTAAATACGATGTTAAGGGGTATTCTTTGGCATAAGATTTGTATGTATGAAAAACTTCACGTGCACAAGTGACAATAGTATCATATGTGTATGTATAAAAATGTTCACACACACACACACCACTACTAAGGAAGCTTATGCATTGAGGTGTCAGTATTTTTTTTTTTGTAAGTCAGACCAGACCCACTGAGGCTTAACTTTTGTTAATAGGGCGACAAGTTCATAAACGCTGTTATATTTATAAATTTCTAGTTTTTTTTAAGTACCATTCTTTTATGTTGAAATGTATATATGATAAAAAGATATTCACAATCTGATTATATCCATAAAGCATGCGGGTTCTGTAGCACACAGCTGTATTTAATCAGATCCCATAACTGAAAGTTTCATCAACTTAGTTTTAAGTCATCAAACAAACTGAACTTGAATTTCCTTTACTTATTATATAACATGGATATTAGGATTTTTATTTTGTTGATATTTTCTTTTATGGTTTGGTTTATCACACACTAAATTATAACAAATAGCCTTCATAAAGTATAAAAAAATATTGTGGTCGATATTTAGGTTATGACAGTGTATTGATTAAACTCAAATCTTACACGATGTTCATTATGGACTCTTTACAATAAGAAGTAAAAATCATTTGGTAAAAAACGTTTGTAAATATAGCTCAACGTTGGTCTTTTCATCTAAATTATGTTACAGTACATTAGCTCTGAATTCCCCCCAATCAGTTTCCGTTCGGCGGGCTACGAGCCTCCGATATGTGTTGCCCTGGTTGATGCCCGACGGAGAAAAAAATATATACGGGAAAAATAAAAAGGAGAAATTGGGGAAAAATCTTGCAATGTGTGGTTCTATTGCAATATTGCCATAGCTCTTAGGTTCAGGGACGTTTGAAAATAAACTTAATTTACAAATGACCTGAAATTCTCCTTTCTCACTCTATTCTAATTTAGTTTCAAAGAAATTTTCATATAATGAATCATTGCCTCCTGATTGTCTTTATCATTTGCCAAATTTTATGTTTGTACAATAAACAGACAAGCAAATACACTCACACATGTTTCTCATTTGTCGTTCGCCTGATAAGACAAGTTTAACAATATTGGGTTTGAACAAAACATTCTTACTCTTACTTTCCCAGCCTTTTGATATATTTACTAATAGCCAATGATTTTATATACACAAATAACTGAGCCTCTATGTAACCACTTGCAAAAATATTTCATACTTTGAAATCTATTGAATACCTCTGAGTGCTCGAACTCTTATGGGACTGATCCTTGCGAGTTGGAAGTCTTAAACCACTCTATTTCACACGATCTTCAATAGACTACAGAGCAGGTACGAATACCTCTTTGCCTTTGAAAATTATTTATGTTCCTACAGAATTTCATTATCTAGTCCTCCTATTCCCTCAATTACCAGATAACTGCGACAGTTTCCAACATGTAGTCCTCCTCTGGTCCTAACTATATTCGAGAGGAAACGAATCAATAGTATACTTTCATCGCTTAGTAGATCCCTCTTTTCCTAAGCTGTTATCATCTCCAAAAACATCGGGAAAATCTAACATTCCAATTCTTTTAATGGAAGTGTACCTTTCCTTCCTTATGCGAGACTCATTATCTTCTTACTCATCCCTAGATGATCCCGTCACAGTTGAACTTGTTATTGAAAACTGCTAAGCAATATTACTATTGTATTTCCATGTATAAAAGCTCTATAGTTTTAAAATGTTTTGAGCTAAAAAAAATTGTAGGTCACAAGGCATCTTTACTCAGTTTCTTAGTGTTTTTGTGGACGAGTTTCCTTTGATTATATATCATACTCAGCTTCCCCTCAACACTCGAATCACTGATTTGTTCATCCAGATGGCATGGCGGTCTAATCTTACCAACTATTTTTTCATTACTCTTACTTCTAAATTGAGCAAAATATCTGAGATGTTCTTTCTGTTTCCTAGTTTTATCTCTACAAGTGCAGATTAATTAATAATTGCAAAGTCTATATTCTTCAAATGTGATCATGCTTTTTCAGGATTTTGTTCATATTTCGAGGGCATGTTACATGGTCTCCAGTAAATCAGTCGGGTAGAATTCAAGATAATGACTTTTCTTCCTTTTTGTAAAGAAAAAAAAATCTCATCATAGCTGCCTATTTTTGTTTTAGTTTAATATGTAACCCATATGTTTCATGTTTTTGTGATTGTCTATCGAGGATTCTTCCATTCATTACCATTTACCTGGTTTCCGCAAATGACCCTCAATTCTTCTCGTACCCCTGATGTTTATGTGCAATGAGTTTAGTGTTCACAAACCTTACTCCCTTCTATTTCATCACTCTTTAAAACCTCGAGGTTTTACTAGAACTTGTCCAGTTCTGCTGATTTTGGAACTGATAACATCTTTAACTGATAGCAATTAAAACTTTGTTCTTCTTAAATCTATGGTGAATAATTTTCACAGAGTAGTTTTCAAACAAGAAACTTGTTCAAAATACAATGTTATTCGCCCAACTATGTGCACACCAAGTGATTAAATATAAAAAAAAAACTTGAAAGATATGGCTGGATTTTTTCAAGAAACTGTACCAATACTCTCATTAGAAGTACATATAATACATGAAACATAAAGAGTTTTAGTCATATTGAGGTTGGTTCCTAGAAAAAAAAAAGGAACGAATACTGCCATTTTCTTAATTTTAACTTCGAACCCTGGGGGAGCCCCAAAACAGTAAACCTCTGTAACATCAACCGTATAATACACCTACACAGATGGCTCATTAGTAGCGCGTCAGCTTACCAACTTGCTCTTCATCATTATCTTACACGCACTTTTAAGCATCCTGGCGTTTAATCCCCTCCTTCTCAATAGGATACCTGTTTCACACCACATATCCAGGTCTTATCAGTTATCCCTTTTCCTACTTTCTTTTTAAACATTATACTTGTAAAGCTAGCCTTAGAAATTTAAATCCTTCATGTTCCTCCCAACGGACTGAAAGAATAAAAGATATCAAGCTCACACGCACTTTATTTGCACAAACCGGGTTAATGAATGTACCATTCGGTTACAAGTCTAAGCTTGGAGAACAAACACGTATAGCTGTCTCGGCTCAATCGCTATTGAAATAAGAAACATTCAACTGTTTAAAATTTTGGGGCAATAACATAACTTAACAGGCTTACCCAACACTTGCTGAGATATCCTTTTCCTTAATTGTATGCGTTATCTTCTCCATGTTTTTCTACTTCACAGTAATATATGTAAATCTTTGAAAACTGTAACCCAACGATTTGTTATTACTGATGGCCTAGAAATAAGAAACAAAATACATTGTAATACCGCGTAACGAATAAGGCTAAATCTGAATGTAGGACGCTTAGTGGTAAAATCAAAGCTTTCAGTTAAAAAAGATGAACTTTTTCCTATTCCGATTTAGAATTCCTCTAATTTTCGTTCTCAAGGCATATCTCTTCTTATTATACAAAAAATATTGCCTTGGGGTTGCTTTCAGTTAATCCTTCATTGGACACCTCTTCACAGCATCGTGCTTGTTGTGCATAATGAGGATTCTCAATCCAACATATAAAATATGAAAGTTTTTTAACTTTCTTGTAGTGTACACATAAACCTTACCATTCGCTCCCAGGATCCAAAAGGTCTGCCTTCTGCTATATTTCATGAATCCATTACCTCGTCTCTTTGCAAGAGCGGGCTTGTCACCATTTATTGAGCAAAATCCGATAAAGTTCTTCTCGATGGATATTGTTTCTTTTAGGCAGTCTTCCCCACTCTGATACTTACACATTTAAATTAATATCCATGTATACATACTACTGAATACTAATGAAATAGTAGGATAATATAAGCTAACAGATTCCCGCAAACTATATTTGTATCAATGTATTTGTGAGAGTGGTGTGCGGTTCAAGAGTATCGACGTTTTCGTCCTCTCTCTCTCTCTCTCTCTCTCTCTCTCTCTCTCTCTCTCTCTCTCTCTCTCTCTATGAACTTTTACTAAAGCCAATAGCTACATTATTTCAGATTACACGAGAGAATCGAAAAGTATATTATATAAGAAAAGTATACTCCTCACCCCCTTCCCCTTCCTTCTCCCCCACCTACCCTACCTCCCCTCCCTCCTTTAGCCGAGTTAACTGAGAAAAATCAAATCTGTGAGGAGACGGAATCCTAAGGAGTAAATAGAATTCATGAATCTATTCAAAGTCATAAATCTCTAGGCTCGACAGTGGTTCTCTACCCGATCTGAAGCCCATCTTGACATTGTCCGCTTTAACAGATTTATGGCGGATATTTGTTTTACTATTTGAAAAGGCCTCCCGTTTTTATTTCTGCTGCCTCTGCGACGTAGGAAACCGGTACTATATCTTGCTCGATATGTATTATGAACGAAGAAAATAACATTAATTTTACAGCAGCAATTCCTACTACTACTACTTTTAAATCACTGCGCTAAAATATATCTATATAGGAATAGAATCAATATTAGAAATAGTAACATTAGCAAATCTTTTCTGGAAAGACTTTTATCTTCGTTACCCAGACTTTTATGAGTTTGTTGTAAAATTGTCGTCTAGATTTTGATGTATTCGTAGAACGTCCATTCATTTTAAAATAATAAAAAAATCAATCGATTATAGACCAATTTTCTGCTGTCCACTGAATTTTGTCTAAACCTTTAGCCACGGTTATCGACGGAATTGAAAATCAGTTGTATATATAATATATATATATATATATATATATATATTATATATATATATATATATATATATAATATATATATATATGTATATATATCTATTGTGTGTGTGTGTGTGTGTGTGTGTGTGTGTATGTGTGTGTGTGTGTGTGTGTGACGCAATGCTTCGTTATGGGAAGATCCAATGTAATCTTCACAATCACAGCAAAAAATCTAAGAAACACACAGCGACCTCTTCTGAAGGAAGGCCGCTCACAAATAATACACAGTTACACAATATTTGAGTTGTGAGTATGCTACTTCTATACCACTTTGGTATATCAGTATATATATATATATATATATATATATATATATATATATATATATATTGTATGTGTGGTGTGTGTGTGTGTGTGTGCGTGTGTGTGCGTATGTGTGTGTGTGTAAAACACCACATATACCGATAAGTATTTCGAGGAATAGGTTTGTACTTGAAATTTGAGGCAGTTGTGTTTTATAGGAGCAGTGCAGCAGAATATGTTCCTGGGAGTGTTAGAACGTTCCTCTGTCCATAAAGCCTTTGAAGTAAAACGGAGGCGACTTTGCAGAGTTGTAGGGGATTGTATCGGGGGAATGCGTTTGGTAAAGGAACAGAATCCCGAGTGCATGCAGGACTGCTTCCGGAAGAGGGATAGCCGAGAGGATGTGCATTGGCGCTTTCATTCTTTTGCGTTTTCACACGAAAGAGGGGAAAAATCTTTCATTGTATCTGTTCCTTTATCGTTCGGAAGGCTCGTGAAGTTTTATTGGATATACATTCACTTATTTTACTATAGGTGTGTATGTGTGTGTGAGAGAGAGAGAGAGAGAGAGAGAGAGAGAGAGAGAGAGAGAGAGAGCTCACGAATTGTATAGGGAAAAAGCCAACCTTTTTCGCCATTTTTTCTCTTTCCGTCTTTATTTTAGAAAGGTTTAAGTACTCGTATTCCCCTCGCAATATCTTCCCTCTTGTGTTTAATTAGTACTTCACATGGCTCCACAATAATTGAAAAACACAGTCGTTTAATTTTTCCATATTATCTGCAATATATGGATAAAAATCCCCACATTAATGAAAATTAGAAAAACTTTTTTTTATTTGAAAGGGGAATCTCCCCTTCCAGAGTCAGAAAATTGAAACAAAAATGGAGGGGAATCTACCCTTGGAGAACTGAAGATTATTAGTATTACTTGTCGGTTCCTCTTTTTGGTTTTAGAAGAGCATCAACCGCTGCGTTCACCATGAAAGAAAATTGGCTCATTATAATAGTTGAATTTTCATTTCAGCTCTGGCTTCACTGAAGAGCTGAATTGAGATTGCCACATTGGTTCAAGGATACCACCCTCACGAAAAAAAAGTAGCATTTACTTTGTGAGCGATTCTCTTTTTTCTTTTTAATAAGCAGCAGAAAAAGTGAAATTAATCCATTCAAGACTATCAGTTCGAACCGCAACTCTGCGACGTAAGGTTTAAATGTTCCCTTTTACTTTCCCTTCCTTATTTATTCAGTGACCTGCTCACTTCAAAATGTGGAGATTTCTGAGGTGTGGTGTGCAGCCGCTGAAAATTGCCCTTTATTCAAAAGGACTGCGATGATATGCACTTGTGATGAGAATGAGTATCGAACAATCAGTCAGAGAAGCATTAGCTGCGCTAAAATGGCACAGATTAAAACCTATGTAAGATGTGAATTCAGTTCGAAAAATTTCAAGACAGAATGTAGCGGAAAGGAAACGATGCACCATTTTTCCTCATACAGGGAGAAGCTGGCTTACAGATTTAATGGTGATAATAATTTACTGCCCATGATATTTCAGGATATGTACAAAAACATTCTAAATATATTTGTATCTAATCTTCACCTGAGTTGAATTGTTGTAAGATTCTTTCATTGTCTTAAATCTACATAATATTTCAGTATTTTTCCTAAGTTTCACAGTCTGTAATTATAAATTGATAAAAACATCAGCAACAATGTAGAACGTAAGGACAGTTCTCATATTCGAAATTTTGTATTGATAAGACTATACATAATGCGATTAACATTTATAGCAAAGTAAACTATCAACCAGCAGTATTTGACACAAGAACAGACATCGAGGAATTTCGGCGCTTATGGAAATTTTTTATTTAATATAACTGTTTAAATATATTTATAAACCTAAACACATATAGAACTGAAAGAATGTTTATATATCCTGGTGGAAAAAAGTAAAAAAAAAAAAAAAGTCAAATTAACGGTCTATGTACACGTGCATGGGCAAAATCCTGCGGTCTTTTGGAGTGCAATGGGGCGTAAGATCACCTGAAAACGCTCGTCAGTATAAATGAAGACCCTTTGGGTGGTAAGACTCCTTTTATTGAAAAAGCGACTGGTGCTTTTAGCGAGCCGGAAGTGGTTGCTCACCCCCCACACGCTACCCCCGGCAGTCCCAACCAACATTTCGTCCCAGGGGTGCTGTGCATGGAATTTCCACACTGGGTCAGGAATCTGTTTTGGGAGCGAGGAATGAAATAAAATCTAACTTTAAAGAGGATACGTATTCAAAACATTTTGTTTTCTATCTAATGGTATTCCCGATTTTTTTTTCTCTTTAGACATCTAAGACTATTAATAACCAATTACCGATTTATTTACATACCAGTTGTTTAGATATTTATCTATAATAATCATGAGCTAACCCAGCAATTGTAGCCATAAATATATTTCACCGTTTTTTCTGAATTGTTTAACACAAAAAATAAACTTCTGTTATCTGGGTCAGTCGATCTCCTTTTTTGGTACAAAATACTTTCTCTGGAGTGTATATAAATTTATCTTGAGGTGAATCTTAAATTTGATCTCTTTCTGAAACAACATCCCTATTCTAAATAACGAGGGAAATATCAGTCTACGAGTCAAAAAAAAAAAAAAAAAAACACACAAGGGCTTAGAGATCCTTAGTGAAAATTTCGCAATAAACGGTTAGACTTAGCGGTATGCAGGTAACTGAAAATTAGTCTCAGTGTCATGTATTGTTTATAATACATTTGAAAATTATAAAGTTAGCTTTGCTATAAAAAAAATCATATTGTGCCCAGTTTTGGGCATTACAGAAATGTCAAAAATTGAGCACACTGAAGTGAGCTGTGCATTGTGAAAACAAGAAAAAAACAATGAAAACTCTCTGCCACGGCTTGGTAGTGGCCTGTGTTGTTGGCACCTATAGCCGTGCCAGACGATCATGGCTAATATAAACTTAAATAAAATCAAAGCTACTAAGGCTAAAGGGCTGCAATTTGGTACGTTTGATGATTGAAGAGTAGATAATCAAGATACCAATTTGCAGCCCTCTAGCCTCAGCAGCTTTCAAGACCAGAGGGGAGACGGAAAGAGAGCGAATGGACAGACAAAGCCATCTCAGTAGTTTTCTTTTTTCTTTTTTAAGAAAACTACAATATTTCAAGTAATTTCGAAAATGTGGGAGAGGTAATTCTAACAGTGTAATACTACTCTCCATGATTTCATATAGTTTGCAGCAAATGAACAAGATTTTGTCTTTTCTGATTAAGTCCGGTTATAAACGGAGAACCTCATGGCCCCTAAAACCCTACTGAGATCGCCGGTACCATATCAAAATTCTTTTGACTGGTATCAAGAGCCGTAGACGCAAAAAGAACATCTCAGGAACTCACTTCAAATAAGGGAAGTTTTATACATTGAAAATACAGAGCTGGGTAGTTTATTGAAATAGAAAGAGAGAATCGCATAAAAAAAAAAAAAAAAAAAAAAAAAACACGATCTGCGGACCGCACAAACAGCTGTAAAACACAAAACTTGGTTAAAAAAATAACTACAAAAAGGAAGGAACTTCAACGGCAGATTTTTACAAAAGTTGAAAATAGAAAATTTATGAACTATTGAACGCATATATTGTAAAAATCCTCGGAAGAATACTAAAATAAAAAAGAATGAATATTACATGAATACTTGTTTTACAGATTTACAACAGAAAATGAAGAAGTAACATTCCCTTCATGCTGTTCACCAGCACAATTATCATTAGAAGTATCACGTTTGTTTTGGTTATGAACACTATGTATCGCTTAACGTGTTTATTATATGAAACGGTGAATGTTTGTTATTTGGAAATATTTCCGTATAGTTTCTTAAATGAATCTAGAAAGTTCCTGTGTTCCTTGAATTGCAAAGAAACTCGGATTTAAGTATGTTTTAGTAATAATTAAGCAAAACACGATACATCTGCTTTATACCACTGAAAAGAATCCCTGGGGTAACTTCCTCAATTCATAATCAATTTAGAAACTTTCGGGGCAATTTTCTCGTGCTCTAATATTCATGCATTCTTTCTGATATAAACTGAAAAAAGAAAGCAAGAATTTTAATTCAATTTCAGGTGAAATTCGCAGCTTTATTAAACAAGTTTCCTTGCCCTTCTCTCTCTCTCTCTCTCTCTCTCTCTCTCTCTCTCTCTCTCTCTCTCTCTCTCTCTCTCAGTCTTTCGGCGGTTAATGATAATATTCATTAGAAGAGACAATAATAATAATGCATAGTAATGTGACTGAATTCTAAAGAAATATTATGTCCCCAATTATATATATAACACACACGGTCACTCACTCAAATTTAATGTTATATACATTTATGTATAAACAGAAATAATCTGATTTGTACCTTTATGCATGCTATAAAATATTTTTTATTTCTGTACTTAGATTTCTATATTCATTTTTATTCCTGTATGTAATTTTGTATTTAAAACCAACATGTAACATATTAAATTTTAAACATACATTTAAGGAAATACAAGCATATGGCATTATATTTTGAATATTTATTTAACCACTGTTTAAACTTTCACTTTTATTGTCACAGTACATATGTCCTTATGTTCTTTGTATCCAAAACAACACCCTTAAACTCTTAATCCCTAGACTAACCAGTATCCATACCTCAAGGTCATACTTCCCACACAATGAAATGAAAAGGCCGAAAGGCCAGATTGTAAGTCAGTAGTTGCTTAATAATGCCATAAGGCGAAACAGCTGTCGCGACAAAATTCAATAAATGGAAGAAGGAAGTCTGCGTATTTTTCACCAGAAGTTGACGAATGAGAATTGGAAAAAACTTCGTCGGTATGAAGATACCTGCAAGAAACTTATTGATGCCACTAAAGTAATTGCTATTAACGTAAATTGTATAAGAGAAAAACTATACCCTAAAAGCATATATATATAGTATATATATATATATAATATATATATATATATATACTATATATATATATATATATATGGTATATAATATCTATAGGTATATATATATATATATATATAATTATAATTATATATATATATATATATATATATATATATATATATATATATATATATATATATATATATATATATATATATAATCTATATATATATATATATATATATATATATATATATATACCTATAGATATATATACCTATATATATATATATATACTATATATATATATATATATATATATATATATATATAATATATATACTTTTAGGGTATAGTTTTTCACTTATACAATTTACGTTAATAGCAATTACTTTAGTGGCATCAATAAGTTTCTTGCAGGTATCTTCATACCGACGAAGTTTTTTCCAATTCTCATTCGTCAACTTCTGGTGAAAAATACGCAGACTTCCTTCTTCCATTTATTGAATTGGATACTATATATATATATATATATATATATATATATATATATATATATATATATATATATATATATATGTATCCAATAAAAGGTCGAGGCTAGTGCATCATGTAGCAGGTGAAAAGTCAAAACAGCTCAATACATTGGGTTGCTTTATTGTTGCCAACGTTTCAAGACTATGGTCTCATTTTCAAGGCTATAAAAAACAAAAATACATAAATTACAAACTTGTCCACCAAGATTAACATAAATTGTTACATAGGAATAATAACGAGAAAAAAAAAATTAAATATACGTATATAACAATTTTTTTAAATAAAAAATCAAATAACTAAAAACACAGAATGTATTAAACACTAAGTGAAATTTGTTAAAAAAAATAAAATAAATAAATAAAACAAACCTTACAACCCGATGTTCGGTTGCTGAAAAGGCCTGCCAGAGCGAGAAGGAGTCGAGATAACCAAGGAAAGAAGATAAGAGTGGGCGGTCTAAGCAATATATAAAGGAACTGCTATAGTGTTGTTATTCAATGTTGGAACGAGGTGCTTAATGGCCAAGGATTCGAGTATTGGGAGTTAGTTTTCATTAGGGCTGGATAAAATTATCTTAAAATCATCGTAGTTGATTCTGCATTTGCATATTTGTGCATGGTTTCTTATGTTTGAAAGCTCTGGACTAGAAAGCTTCATCCCTGTGCGGTAACTAATGCCTATGCGTGAGTCACATCGTACTTTGAGCAGTCGGCCAGTGCTTCCCACGTAAGTCTGTTCGTTGCACGAAGAGCAAGTATACAAGTAAACTAGGCCAGACCGCATCAAAGTAGGCAATTTTTCTTTGTGTCGAAAGAATCCGCCTATGGTTTTTGGATTCCTTATGATGAATTTCACATCAACTGCTGGGAAATGTTTGTTCATTATCTTCCTCAAATGCGGTATAAATGAGATATCATAAGTGTATGGAAAGCTAACATAATATTTTAATTTAGAAGCTAGATGTACTGGAGCTGGTGGCTGGAAGATTTTCTGTAGGGCCTTTCTGACATAACTAGAGAACAGGGCAGTTGGGTAACAATTGGTCCTAAAGAATTCTTGCAAGAAATTAATTTCATTATGAAACAAGCTCCAGTTTGAGGTCAAGGCTATAGCTCTGTGAATTAGGGTTGATAATGAATTAAGCTTAAAATTAAGAGAGCAGGAACTATAAAAATTTTGACCCAAACCTGTAAACGTGGCCTTACGAAAAATTCCCGTTCTGAAACCATCAATCTCTCGTATGACCAAGGTATCGAGAAAAGGCAATTTATTATTATTCTCTTTCTCAAAAGTAAATTTTATATTAGTGTGTGATGCGTTTGCATATTCCAAGAAAAGGTCGCAATGATGATGGTCCCTAAAAAGTAGGAATGTGTCATCCACATATCTACGGTAAAATAGCGGCTTAAAAGAGGCAGGACATTGTCCAGTAGTTGCTGTTCAAACTTGAGCATAAAAATATCTGCAAAGGTGCAGCTGAATGGGTTGCCCATGCCGACGCCGTCTACCTGAACATAAACTTTATCGTTAAAAACGAAGGCTGTGTCCCGCACAGCCAATTCTAAAAGCTTCTTAAAGTCGACTTTGCTAAAACCTTGGAAAACATCATCGTCATTCACAAAAATGGTTTCTAGTATAAAGTCAATGGTTTCATCAACGGGAACATTTGTAAAAAGCGATTCAACGTCAAAGCTGGCCATGACGAGGCAAAATTTTTATAGTTCCTGCTCTCTTAATTTTAAGCTTAATTCATTATCAACCCTAATTCACAGAGCTATAGCCTTGACCTCAAACTGGAGCTTGTTTCATAATGAAATTAATTTCTTGCAAGAATTCTTTAGGACCAATTGTTACCCAACTGCCCTGTTCTCTAGTTATGTCAGAAAGGCCCTACAGAAAATCTTCCAGCCACCAGCTCCAGTACATCTAGCTTCTAAATTAAAATATTATGTTAGCTTTCCATACACTTATGATATCTCATTTATACCGCATTTGAGGAAGATAATGAACAAACATTTCCCAGCAGTTGATGTGAAATTCATCATAAGGAATCCAAAAACCATAGGCGGATTCTTTCGACACAAAGAAAAATTGCCTACTTTGATGCGGTCTGGCCTAGTTTACTTGTATACTTGCTCTTCGTGCAACGAACAGACTTACGTGGGAAGCACTGGCCGACTGCTCAAAGTACGATGTGACTCACGCATAGGCATTAGTTACCGCACAGGGATGAAGCTTTCTAGTCCAGAGCTTTCAAACATAAGAAACCATGCACAAATATGCAAATGCAGAATCAACTACGATGATTTTAAGATAATTTTATCCAGCCCTAATGAAAACTAACTCCCAATACTCGAATCCTTGGCCATTAAGCACCTCGTTCCAACATTGAATAACAACACTACAGCAGTTCCTTTATACATTGCTTAGACCGCCCACTCTTATCTTCTTTCCTTGGTTATCTCGACTCCTTCTCGCTCTGGCAGGCCTTTTCAGTAACCGAACATCGGGTTGTAAGGTTTGTTTTATTTATTTTAATTTTTTTTTTTTAACAAATTTCACTTAGTGTTTAATACATTCTGTGTTTTTAGTTATTTGATTTTTATTTTAAAAAATTTTTATATAAGTATATTTAATTTTTTTTTCTCGTGCTTATTTGTATGTAATAATTTATGTTAATCTTGCTGGACAAGTTTGTAATTTATGTATTTTTGTTTTTTATAGCCTTGAAAATGAGACCATAGTCTTGAAACGTTGGCAACAATAAAGCAACCCATTGTATTGAACTGTTTTGACTTTTCACCTGCTAAATATATATCCATATATGTGTATATATATATATATATATATATATATATATATATATAATATATATATATATATATATATATATATATATATATATATATATATATATGATATATATATATATATATATGGATATATATATATATATATATTATATATATATATATATATATATATATATATATATATATTAGATATATATATATATATATATATATATATATATATATATAGATATATATATATATGTTTATGTATATATATATATATATATATATATATATATATATATATATATATATATATATATATTATATATATATATATATAAGTACTATTATGACACTACGTAAGGATCGAAAAGGTTCCTAATCACAGTGGATTTTGGGCTTTCATATCATTCCTCCTATTAATGTCTTACATGATATTTCTGTCAACATCAATTTATTTCCTAGAGTAGTGCAATCGTCGGCATTTATGTAGCTACTAGAGGACAATGGTAACCAAAATGCTAGAGTGTACTAACATCAAAATACAACGTCAAAATGAATCTCGTAAAGTTTGACCCACCATCTTAGGTTAATTATATCCCAGTACTTAATTAAATTTATAGTGGTCTAGGTCGGGTAAGGTTATTTGGGGGTGGGTTTGTTCTGAGTGTTTTGGCCCCTGTTCTGATAAGACGCGGTTACATCGGTTGGATTAAGATATGGAGGCAACGCTTGGAGACATCCCTGTGATGAACTTTGGCATATCCTTAAAATGTGATTTGTGAATAGTACTGCTTGATGACATTACCCATGTATAATCAATTTTAGTACAATTCACCAGTTACGGGTATTCTACCCACACCCGCCTACAAAACCCAGTTGACCGCTGGAAATTTAAAGTAAATTTTATGCAGGACAGCCTAGGAAAAAATTATTTTATACCAAAGTGAATATTAGAAATGCATAAAACACAAGGTAATCTGTCCAAAGACCTTTGATGTGCGTATCTGGCAAGAAATTAAAATATACAATTATCGATTACTGCATCAGTAGGAAGCACTCTAAAGAAGGAGGTTCAAGTCACTGTAAGCAAAAGGTGAGGATAAATTTGTGGTATTTTTGGTAGTTTTGAACAATTTCTACGGTAATTTCCGTTATAAACATGTACTGATAATAAACTGATAGAAACTGCTCACAAAGCTTGAAAATGCACCAAGAATACCAGAGAGCATAACTAGTTTCCTGTTCGTATTTCCTTTTATATTCAATTATTTTAAGTGCGTGTTTGTTAATGTGGTACCGTTTTATTGACCAAAATTCACCAGAGGAAATCTAAAGTAACTATAAACGTTTCACAAAATTTTTGCAGTAACGTGTCATGCTGCTTTATCACGAATTGGTAGTATGTGAAACTGTTGACAACACGGGCATTTAAATTCAATCGAAATCATAAAACATAGTGTAACTTGTATAAGTTCATCGCCTAGGAATCCAAGTAACTAAAACAATATTCAAAAAATGATATCAAATCTCACTCGGGCATATGACAGCTAATTATATAGTTATAATACTTTTCTTGTACAGCCAGATATTTCATGTGTTTTCACATTTAAGGCGTATGTACATCATATCAGAGCTGACCTGATTCAAAAGGAAAACGCCAATGTGTCAGTTAAAAATGATTTAGAGGGTTTTGAGATACATCATTATTTGTTACCGATAAATTTAGCTGTTGTGATGCTCGAGACTAAAAGGATTTGACATTCTGTTATTGACATAGAATTGTCGGTGATGATTTGACCTCTGCTGTTTTATTGATTCACTCTTCAGTTCTATCACTCTTGCATTAAATGTGCTCTCCTTGACTCATGGAATAATTTTCCATTAACTCGGTAATCCTTTACTCTAGCATCAGTGCACGGGATCCCATCCTAATAAATTTGTATGGCTTTTCACTTCGGTATATTGCAGCGCTTCGCCAGTAATTTGTTTCTGCCCTCCGGATATTGGCTGCGAATTCTAAAACATTTCTACGGAATGGGATATGCACTATTAATCTCCCACACAAACGACATTATTTCGTATATAGCTAGTACTGTCATATATGGTAAATAATGTTCCCAATTTCTCTTCCATTACTGATGGTTTTCGATATCTATTAATTGCATGTTCACTATCACGTATATAAATGTGTTCATCATGCATAGTTTTAGATTACTCTAAATTGTATGATTATTATGTCATTTGCTTATTCAGTTTATAACCTTAGTACTTTTGGAAACTTCAATTCATTTTATATCAATAATAAGTATACTGACTAAATTTTTTTGATGTCGTTTTCATAGCTGATCACTCATATTAGTCACTGTATGTGAAAGTACCTTATAATGCCTTTGCGAGACAGAAACAATTTCTAGCTGTAATGAAAAATAAACAAAATCATCAGGTCCACAAGTTCCCTATACTCTGTTTTTTTTCATCTGTCCATCTGCCTGTGGTGTTTTCGCATGGTAACACTGCGTCCCGGGCTTTAAATAGTTACGCTAAGCATAAGTTTTAGGTAAATAAAAGGATATCTGGGTTTACATTTGCAACTGAAAAGTGTTTTAATAATTTACTGTATGCGAATTACACCGTTAATATTCGAAATAGAATATTATTTAAAGCCCGGGACGCAGTGTTACCATGCGCAAACACCACAGGCGGATGGACAGATGGAAAAAAACAGAGTATAGAAAAGACATTAAATGAATTGTGAGTAATTGCCTTACTATTCCCATTCACCTCTGGTATCTCCCTCTTGTTATATAGTTGTATGCATGGAACTACAAACATGGCCGTGTGCAGCATGCCGCCATCGCTAAGGGTGGAGAGAGTTTTGTATCACAACGCCCACCTTGCCTTGCTGGAATGAAATCTCTTAATTTTTCATAACAATATCTTGTCATCGATGACATTTGTTGTATTGTGTTATCAATCAAGTAATTTCTGTTTACATGATAATACATTTTAAATAAACCTAAAATTATTAGTGTTGATAAGTGATCTGTAAAACTAAATTATTTATATGAACAAGGATGTGTGTGTTTTTTTTTTAATAATGACTGATATATGTAAGCAATAATCATATGTCAACATAATTACAATTTAAGTTCATTGTGTCATGGTGATATGTTAATCCCTAGGTGACACATACTGGATAGCAAGGTGATAAGACCCAGGTAGTGCATAAAATGCAAAATAGATTATAAAGACTTTGATACTTAGCAGGGTATTAAATATAAGGAGTTCAACAGGCTTAAGTGATAAAATTTATTACACAACTCCATGGCAGAGTCTCAGCACATGGCATGCATGATTATTTTTATTGTATGGGACATACACGGGCTTCATTGGGTTCAGTGTTAAGGGATTTTCAAGAGCTTTTAATCAATGATAAATTTATTAAAATCTATATGAAAAAATTTGGAACAGTAGAGTAAAAAAGCGAACCCAGGTAAAATGCATATCTGAATATCTTTACTTAAAACACTGCAACGCCGTATTTTCTACACACTTAATTATATGCATTTAAAAGGGACTTTTAAGAGCTTTCCAATGAGCCTATATTCATTAAAATCAGGGGAAAATTAAGGACGACAGAGTGAAAAATGCTTCTGCAAGACTATGCTTTAATAGCTTTATTCAGCGTCATCTCCAACCATTCCAATGGCGCCGCACTGTGACAATCAGCGTTAATAAATTATACGCGCATGTCCGTTCCATGTTTATAGTTCCATGGTTCTATGTATTTATAAGTGCATCTAGTGTTTCTTTTTTTGACAGAGTATTTTCTTCTCTGACGTTCCTCGGTTTTGACAGTTATTTTAGTCTCGTAAATGTTATCGATCAAAACAGATACCTCGTGCAGACATTAATCAATATACGAGAAAGTGAAAAGGGATGGAAAAGAGAACAAGAAAAACATCTAAATATTTTGCTGAAGTATAAAAAAATCAATCAAATTCTGCAGATTCGTGTTATCATTTATAGATTGTAAAATATGAACTCTGAAATAAGCACATAATGTTTAGACTATAAACTTAATTCCAAAAATTTCTAAACAATCAACCATCAATACACATCAAGTCTATGAAGCGGAAAAAACGTAACTATTTTGGTACGGGAATAGAATAAAGGAAAAAAATGCGCATCAGAAAATAAACTCAGCGAGCTAAATAAAGCTTCGAGAGAAAATAAACAATATTACCTCACACTTATCTTGATATTCTCGTTCATTAGAAGATATCTTTCACAATGTTTTTGTGCTTTCTCTACCCATCGCAAAATATACAATTTTCAAAATAAAATGCATTCATGTTTACTTGTATGTATACATTTCTAAAAAAAAAAAAAATTATATATATAAGGAATGAATGAAATCACCTTAAACGTGAACATATTTCTTGGCCATTCAAATGAGTCGTGAATAATTCTTTTTCTTTGTCTACCCTCCGAGACATCGCGATCTTTCTTCTTTCGTTCTGGCCTGATAGTCGTCAAAGTCACAAAGATAAATGATGTCAACATCTTAATGCATTTTTCTCCTTGATGACTTCATCCATTAAACAAATCCTCATGATTAATGAGTTCACAGATGAAGACTTTTGCTCCCCTTTTGTTATCCATTTTCCTCTGACTCTTAAACCTTCAAGATATTTCCAAGGGAAGGATATCAAGAATGTTTATCGCTTCCGTATTCAAATATAAATGCATTAATCATCATTCCTTGAAGATAATTATTAATGATAACCGTAATGACAGGCAGTGGTGTTTTAGCAACAGTACACTGCAGATATATATAATTCTAAACAAAAATGCACTATGAGTTCTTTCTGTCAAAAGTAAAAATGAGGTAGGCAAGATTTTAACGGAATGAAAATCATTAAGTGAATACTAGTATTGGAAGTATGAAGAATCAGTGTTTCATGCGGAGATTTCAGAAACAAATTCCTAAAGCCCAAGTCACACTGGGTTTATGACCAGCTCTCGACCACTGCGACCTCCAAAACCGACCACCAGTTGTCAATCACTGAATATTTTTGGGAGAACCAGTGGCCAAATGATGGCGACTGCTAGGAGCTCAGGCGCCCGCCCTTGTGCAGCAGACCTGGCGACTATATATATAGGCGCCCACTAGTTGAATATTAAGCGTCTACCAATTGAGTACTAGACGCTCACAATCACTTTTCTGGCCAGTTGTTCAACACCACCTACCATGTCTTTGACATTCTTTGCCTGTCAGTGGCCTCCGCTGGATGGCGAGTTGCGGATCATCAGTCACAAAGACAGGTGAAAACATGTTGCAACTACCCCCAATATGTTTCAACCTCTCAATCATCAGTCGGTGGCCGACTATAGTATTTCCAAAATGACCAGACCTCTTTGGCGGGGCTGTTTGTGTCCTCCCAAGTGTGTTTAATCTCCGCATATCTGCCAAAATTTTAACAACATAGAGATATAACCATTTCTCCCATTACAGATATCAAATATCATCTTTTCCGTTACGATAAAATTCTAAATCAATTACATACGTTCGCGATTAATAAAGTTTTTTATGCAATAACAAGAAACGAAATCAGATTTTCTATCAACATGGCATCTCATGTTGGTACTGTTGCCAATATTTGAAATAGCTCCAAGTGCGTTTAAATACACGGATAAACCTCTCAGATTTTCTCCAGCGGGCACTGTCGGTCGGTGGTCACGGTGTATGTCTGGAGGCATTTCTCCTTTCTACAAATATCTTGATATCTTAATATCGTAGGCATAGAATAAACTGGCGACCAAGGAAAAATGAAATGAAGCGTAACAGAGTAAGTTTGACGAGTGAGAAAATAAACAATCGTATACAGACAGACAGATCTCTCTCTCTATTTCTCTCTCTCTCTCTCTGACAAAATAATAGATAGGAAACAATGACTGAATATTGCTTGAATACGATATGGCAACAGAGTTTTGGCCTGACTGAAGTGTGAGTGACTTTGACACCGACTTCCTGGTCATTCCTGGTCACCTCACAGCCATGAATAGACATAAACTCCACAGCCGAGACAAGGCAATCGTATACAAAATGAATAGGTATTTTCCGGATGAAAAGGCGAATGGAGGGCCTATGTTATCCGGTAAAAATGCTCTCGCTCGGACAGCTGTAAGATTTAGAAGTGAGAGAGAGAGAGAGAGAGAGAGTGCAGGGCGGAATAAGAAGGAAATTAAAGTACCTGGAAATGAAAAGCCCCTATAATCTTGTAATTATAGCCCCAGAGTTTGTCTCAAACACGTTCAAAGGTCTGTCAACCACGTGTCAATTGTTGTTTTATTTTATAAAATTGGCACCAGGTCAGATCTTTAAACCCCACGACAAGAGGTCTTGTCTCGGTGCTTGCCCGCAGATGCTGATTGGCAGCAGACCAGTTGCCCATAGATGGCAGACCGATTACCGATCACCAACAACCTCCTTACGACCGAAAGGGTCTTAAAGAGATCCTTGACTTTCATCAACATGTTGTACGATCATTGGAAACGTCTAACGAACTTTTAGGGATCTTTCCAATATAGGGGCACCCAAGGGTTTTCCAGAGTCGTTATGTACGACTGATATTTCTCGCGGGTCATCATCTATATGATATTTACAGCCTTTTGTTTATGTTTTCACGATAAACCCCAAAAGGCCTGTACTATGTACTAAACACGCCCTAAAGGTGGATACATACAGGTTTAATCCCTTGATTGTCACTATCTTTTAAAGATCCCCTTTTGCGACCTGTGGTCACTGGTGGCCAGGAGAAACTGTAAGGCCATGGTGACTAGGGCTTTAGCTAAAGGTTTGGCTGTCTTGAGGCGTCTTTTCCAACAACTTTCAGACTCAGTCGAAGCTTCTTCTTCTGTTAAACCTTTCGGTTCCAAACCACCTTCACTTTACAAATTTAATCCTTCGCCTCCTTTTTGATGCTCTGCCATTAACAGTCTCCACCTAAGGCATATTCACTCCCTCATTCATCGTTACCACATACCGATACCATCAATTCCCTCTTATCATATCAGTAACCGGTACCACATCAGCACTTCTAAATTCTTCATTTTTTTCGCCTCTCATATAGCGAGGTCCCCAAAAATCACCTCAGCATCCCCCATTTCTTCTCGTTCCGGTATCTGTTCCTCCTTCTTTCTTAATGCTCTTGTTTTCGAAGTACATCATAAATGGTGTTGATTATAGTACAATAGATCTTTATTTTCAGTTTCTTTGACATTCTTTTTGTCACGCACTAGCACTGCAACCTCCCATCCTTTCCCCCAAGCTGATTTTACCCTACTTGCAACTTCAACTTCACACACTCCCTACGGATTTAACGTAGATCAAAAGTTTTTTTTTTTCTTTAATCTATACCTGTTTTAAAGGAAGGCTGCTTTTATCTCCCCGTTTGCTGAACACTATAACTTCAATTTTATCCGCAATCTCCTTCATAGCACCGAATTCCAGAAATTCCTACCACTTTCTTACTGCAATTCTTACCCAATCTCTGCTACAGTCACTAGGTCATCTGTATATAACCTTAATACATCCATAACCAGTACAAAAAGAAAAGGGCTAAGCACCGATCCTTGTTGTAGTCCGACTCTAAAACGCCGAATATTTCTATTTTGTATACGCCGCAATTACAGCCGTTTTCGTTCTTTTTTTTTTCTTTTATACATCATTCATCCAACCTAACCAACTTTCCTGTGACTTTCCTCTTTCTTAAATACCAAACCACTTAGTATGTCACCAAATGCCTTTAAATGTCCTCTTTCATTTCAATGTTTAAAATACTGATAGTACTTGAAGATACTTATAATAACCTGTCCATTTTCGTTTATTACAGATTGTGCTATTTTAATTTTCTCATTAGATTCTAGAATCATTTTTGGAACACGCAGAAAATTTGAACAGCGTTACCATAATGTTTCTCTTGTCATTTTCAATTTAAACAAATGTCAGTGAAGAAATAGATTTGTTTTTGTGTCTTTGTAAATCAAACATTGAACAATAAAAGCGACTACAACTGAGAAGAAATTTGTTGATGTGTTTTCTTGAAGGCATACCGATGGTGGTAAACGAAATCCACCCCTGGAAATTTATCCCAAGACAATGAATAAAGGCAACTTTATGATTCTGACATCTGCTTCTTATCATTTTCATATTTTTAGAGACGCTGTTCTTATTCTGATTTTATTCGCCAGCTTGTCTTCTCATTTCATCTTCTCTTGAACACGTTCTTTCAAGATTCATAAGTTTTTTTTTTTTTTTTTTCTTTGCACACTCGTTATTCTCTTCACCCCTGCGCTCTTCATCACTTTTGTAACCATTTCTTTTATCTCTTTTTTTTCCGCTCACATCCTTCATTTTCCCCCTTCTCTTTACAGTAAATTCCATCATTATCTTTCTGTTTCTTGAGCGTTTTTTCTGTTCTGTTCTCTCTCTCTCTCTCTCTCTCTCTCTCTCTCTCATTCCGAATTTAAAAATGCAAAAGACTTCGTCTGTTGTTTCTTTGTATTTGTTTTTATTCCTTCGGTTATTTTCATTGAATGATAACATTATCATCTAGATATTTAGCACAAATTGGAATTCTCTCTCTCTCTCTCTCTCTCTCTCTCTCTCTCTCTCTCTCTCTCTCTCTCTCTCTCTCTCTCTCTCTTGTATTCCTTTCATCTAAGTTTAATATATTTCATTATCGTGTCTCCTTCTGTCTTTAATCGAATCACATAATCAAGCTCCCATTTTCTACTTTTATGTAATTCATCGCGTTAGCCCGATTGCATACTCCTGGCTCTTCCCTGCTTCTCACCCCTCCTCTCACGAAAATTCTTGTTTCCTGTTTTTATATCTTGCCTGGACCACGACCAATTATTTTCTGGGTATCTAACGCTGTGTGAGAGTTCTTGATAACATAAGTATCGTGGCGTTCAAGTAAATTTACTTTTGTGTTTTGCAATTTTTGCTCTCAAATGTGCTTATGAGAGTTTTATTGCTTTTTTTATGAATTATGATGAAATTATAACTCTCACTCTCTCTAAAAAACATCTTATTACTAAAATCATAATTTTGCAAGATTTAATCCTGTCCACTTTGATCCAGAAGTATAGAATGGTTAAAAAATTTATTTTTAATAAGGCAATTGACATTTTCTTATCACATTAATAAAACTATTCAGTCATATAGATACAGTATTCTTCAATTGCAACTGTCATGATATTTTTCTAAATTATTCCATCAGCAAAAACTGTGATATATTATAAAACAGTGCAAAGACAGAAGTTTACTTGATAAAACCTGTTATTGATAATATACGTAGTCTTGAATATCCTACCGCGATGGAATTTTTTTAAATTATTCCATCTGCAAAAACTGTGATATATTATAAAACAGTGCAAAGACAGAAGTTTACTTGATAAAACCTGTTATTGATAACATACGTAGTCTTGAATATCTTACCGCGGAGTAATTACTGCCGAGTGTTGAAATGTAATTACTATTCTACACATTCCACAAACGTTGGAAGTCATTAATTTGTTACAGTATTACTCCTTTACGTACAGAATAAGAAAAATACGCGCACACTCTCTCACACACACACAAACAAAGTACACATACACAAACACACACACACACATATATGTATATATATATATATATATATATATATATATATATATATATA
>NC_061108.1:89475408-89497908 GCF_015104395.2 Macrobrachium nipponense
GCCATAATTGATCAAATGTGTACAAAAAAATTCTGTCTCTTTTAATCGAATAAGTCTCCGTTTCAAAAAAAATTTTCTCCGATAACACATACAAAAAAGAAAAAAAAATATCTTACGTTTCCATGAACTAGCTTGGAAATAATAAGCACTTTATATGTTTAACGCTCGTGAACCATATTGATATAAAAAATTATAAATCATAGATTCAGATTTGGTGGCAGTAATTGCAAAACGTCCAAAACTTTCTAAAATCATCTACCTATCTTTATTATCTTAAAAAGCCTCCGTAGGGCAATAATATCTTAATAAAAGCCACTTACATACTATATATAAAAAACAAATAGATTAATAAATATTCTCATAAGTTTCAATATACGACCATTTCTATGGGATATAAGATATGATACTATTGCAATTATTGCATTGTTAAGTCCATTATCACTATTTTTTCTTTATTAATTTCAAGCTCTCTGTTCTACAAAAAAAAATTATCTAAATTAAATGTATTCTCTATAACACAAATTCTTTTTAGAGCTCGCTCGCGTATTTAAGATTTTATTAGTATAGATACGGAAGTGCATGCTTCGAAAATAATTACAAAACCTATATGTTGTACACCATTTTTCAAAACAATGATTGCTGGAGACAAGTATATCCTTTCTCTTCAACCATCATTTAATACTGTTCCCTAGTACGGATTAATGCACACCTATTGATGTCTGATATTAAAATGCATTTGGCGAAGAACATTTGTACATTTTTTTTTATATATATTGTTACAAATAAACTTGTCAGTGGCTACAGAATAGAAGAAATGTTTATACGTGCTTTGTTATTATTCAAATAACGGGGACCAACATAGCAAAACAGAATGAAGTATAGCTACCATAGCATGGTAAAAATTTGAATGGGAATAGTGCAGGCATAATTAGAAACGCAATAAACCCTAGTGAAAACATATGATCAGAGTTGTATATCTAAGCCGTTATATGCAGGAAAATTATGTAGGAAAGTTATGATTCTTGGCTATGAAGAGCAAAAATATCTTTTGGCGAGAACAGGTGCCTGCAATGGATACCAACAGCAATGAAATGAACATGACGTTATTCAGTAATAATAAGGAAAAAACTGGACATGTCACGTATTATCGAACTACAGTGACATATTTCATCACATCAGTGATCAATCAAGAAGCGTTACGTGTCATATCGTGGTTATTTAAGTGATTACATTAATATGAATTGGTCATCGTGAAAAGGCAGTGACATATAAATGATACACGACTAGTGACCAGGGTGGGTGGGATGAGAGGTGGGTATGGGGGCTGTAGAAGGGGGAAGTATAAGAGACAGGGCAAGGGAGAAGAAACATAGTGAGGTACAAGATACAGGGCTAAGGAGAACAGATTGGCGAAGGGGGAAGAGATAAGCTGAGATAGAAGAATTAGAGTTAAATAGAAGAATAGAGTATATAAACAGGTCTTACAAATGGAAATTATTTTTTTCCTCTTACAAATCTCCATGAAAGGAATCTTACTTCTTTTTTCCAATTCCAAGAATTACACTGAATGGTGTTGAGAAGCCGTTACAGACTTTTCCGTTCTGTCACCAGAACTTTTAATGTTTTAATGGGCAGATGACAAGGAAATATAAATATCTATTTATCACAATTGCAGACGAATGGCCCAAAGTCATTAACATTCTATCCATGAACCCATAACTAAGCCGCTTGTATGTTTATATTTTCGCTTAGAGAAAGAGTAATAAATGTTCAGTTATCAAGACAGGGGATGAAATAAAGGAACTCTTGTGTTAATAAGAATATTGAGTTGATAAGGATTCCATGATATTGAGAGACTTCAAAATTTAATTACTGTTCCCCTTTGAATTTAATCGTTCACTGCTTGTATTGGAGAAAATTGATAATACGCTAGACGAGTTATTTAATTTTAAATGAGTATGTTATTTCCATTTCTAAATGTTCCTTAATCTGATTAACTTTGTGTTGCAGTTCACTTCTGTTAATGCTGAAAAAAAAAAAAATTTTACTCGTTACTTGTATTTCGATATTTATATCAATGCTGATTTTTAGGGCATTGTTGTTCTGTTGTTGGGTTTCTATATCGGTTTTTTGCGTCATATAAGTTGCATTTTCCTTTTACTAGAACCTGTGAGGCACTTTTATTTATTCCTATAGATTTGCTTTAGCCTTGGCCAATTATTAAAAAGGTGAAAGTATTTTGTAAATTTGATCAGGAAGCAGAATATAACAAGAAAGTATTTAATATTGTTCAAAGAATTAATCCACATACTTTTCGTATACTGAAAAGGAATTTAAAGTAATGGTTATATTCCTTCTGAAAGTAACTTTGTATTGGAATATATTTGGTAAATGAGTGACCAGAGAATCGTTTTAGGCCGTGTCTTGACTCTGAGTGAAAAGAAAGCTCTTATACGTATATGGAATAGAAGAAGGCAAGTTAAATATAAAAGTGGCAAAGTTAGATTGTTCTTGTGCCAGTAAGTAATAATTATAGAAGCCAAAATCCACACCAGACTGAATGTTAATCTTAAAAAGTATTTTATGTCCACTGGCGGGTGTGGCGAATTTCAAATCGTATGTTCTTAGATTGTCATTAGTGGACCATAATAGTTTGCTCAACCGAACCTCATAACTATCCGATGAGAAGAATAATCTCTAGACAGTAATTCCATCCATCAATCTGCCAACCAAAATGGATGTCATCCAAAATGAAAACTGAACCAAGAAAGAATGCAGCATCCCTTTTCAAAATAATATGGCTAACAGTACCATTAGTGTCTCCTTAGCTGCATCAAGTGAAAAGTAGCGTTATTACTATTTCAATAAAGGGTCATTATTTTAATCAGGATACAAATGGAGAGGATAAATATTCGTACAAAGAACTTATGGACTAATTCAGTAAGAGCAGCCAATGTAAACCTCGCATAAAAAGAAAGAAAAAAAAACAGGAAACTGAACTAAAGATATTTTAGTCCTGATATGAAATTTACCCGAGAATATATGTATATATATATATATATATATATACTATATAATAAATAATATATATAATATATATATATAATTATATAGATATAGATATAGATATATATTATTATAATATATATATATCTTATATATATATAATATATCTATTCTATATATAATATATAATATTATATATATTATATATATATATATAGATAATATTATATATATATATATATACATATAATATATATATATATATATATATTTATATATATATAGTATATAATATGTTTATAATTATATATATTATATATATGTATATATATATATATATATTATATATATATATATATATATATATATATATATATATTATATAATATAATATATATATTATATATATATATTTATATATATAGCCAATGAGCTCTTACTTATGACATTGTTATATTGATCACAAGTTTATTTTAGGCTAATGAGGAATTTTTTTGTAATTATGATGATAGAATATAATGGAGATGATCTCAGTGAGTGAGGAAATGATCTTCATTCAAATCTAACAGTTGAAAGGGAGTCGGACCCTAAGTTAAATGAAACATTGGGTATGTCGTATATAATTAATTATGGAAGCATACATAAGAATTGCTCTGTTGCAACGTTGGAAAAGGAACCTATTTCTTTCCAGTTCTTTATCAATATCCCTTTATGTCATCTCTTCACTTCAAATTAATCTTATAATTTTTTATATCCTTTTCCAGAAAAATTAAAACCTCAGAAATGAAGATGAACATTAACCCAGTAATAATTCAAGAACACCTTATCTTACAAAGATTGCAAGCAAGTATCATATTCTTACACAATAACATTTCTAAACTTAAAGAAAGATAGATATGAAACACATACCTTCTAGGAGAGAAGTAAGGTCACATACCCATGAAGAAAGACAGGACCACAATGTATTGTATTTATAAAACTGTTTTAAAAAGAACGGTACTATAAAGAACAAACGAATATAAAAATCGTCCCCGGTCCTCGCCAATGCGCGCCCTCTCACACTTGGGAATGTAAGCCATATTATCGGATGCCGCTGGCGATAGGAGATATATATAGATTTATGGGTCGTGAACCTCGGCGTTATTGGCACTAGGAGTCGATGGAACGCAGCAAATAACGAAATGGAAAACATAAAAAGTGATTAATGGTTAAAAAGTTCCAATGACTCCTCATGGCACTGAGGTATGAAGAATTATGGGAAAGGAAACGGAGGTGAAGCCAATACTGATATATGCAATGAACGCTATTAGGCCTTCGCGTTCTCGCGCAGTGTCGCATAAATTTGCAGCGGAATGGAATACTGAATGCCATGGTTAAATATGCATACATATACATAATATATACGTATGTATTTATTATTTATATATATATATATATATACTATATATATATATATATATATATATACATATATATGTTTTATATATATATATATATATATATATATATATATATATATATATATATATATGAAATTGTTATGAATTTTCATTACATCACCGTGATTCATATACATTCCATTCATCGAACTTCAAATGTCCTTTAATATCCAATTCGCTCTACTTAGGAATGTTAACCAAAAGGGAATTTTTTAGTTAATAATAATTTCGTCTTCTCTTGGGTTCGAACCAGCGCCCAGAGAGCTGAGGCGAAATCAGGACTCCAGTGACATTTCACCTCAGCTCTCTGGGGGCTGGTTCGAACCCACGAGAAGACGAAATTATTATCAACTAAAAAATTCCCCTTCGGTTAACATATATGAAAATATATTAATTCCGAGGTAGAGCGAATTGGATATTAAAGATTTGTAGTAGCTCGATGAATATATATATATATATATATATATATATATATATATATATATATATATATATATATATATATTATATATGTGTGTGTGTGTGTGTGTGTGTGGGTGTGTGTTTGTGTGTGTGTATTGTGTGTGTGTGTGTGTGCGCGTGTGTGTGTGTACTTAACAAGGTTAATAATGAAATAGTTTTTGAAGATGGAAGAAAGGTTTTAAATCGAATTAACGAAAAAAACCTGACTGGTGTAGGTTATGAAAATGACGCTCTTTTCACCGGAAAAGCACCACAAGCATTTCAGAGCTTCCGTCATAGTATTCATTTTGTATATATAGAGATGCGATCAAAAAATAATCTAACTAAAACAAAAGTACTAAGGATAGAGTATGCAAAATAGGTATAAATATGTCACATGGAGAAGGATTAATGAGGCTGAATGTTTTGCATATTTCTACTATGATATCTTGCACAGGTTGTCCAGAGATGGAATTCAATAAAACAAATAGAACGAACTTGCATACTAAAAGAAGACTACAAATAATTCCAGTACTATGTTACTGCTATGTGGACACGATTATTAGGATTACAGTAAAACTATGTGTAAAGACTTTGCTGATTTGAAAAACAAGGTTTAAGAAGAATCCAAGACAATAACAGGATAGAGTTAAAAATGGCACCACTACCATTAGTAGACGAGATAATGGTGAAAGGGAAGCGGAGATCACTTGGTATGTCGTGGGCACTAGAAGGGCTGGAAGACCTGTTTGTAAGATAATGTACAGTGAAGACATAAGTGACCAATAGACCTACTAATATTTATTGCATAACCGTAAATTATCTCTATCATCTGTTACATTATATGAAATAAAACATTTATCTTATCTAATTAAGTAGTAACTAAGTAACGTGACCCATAGACAACTAAAAGAGTATATGATCCAAGCTTTCAGATACCACAACATTTATCCTGTAATAGTATTAACCTACTTAGCGTATTATACAGCCAACTTCACATGCATTGCTCACACACGTCTCTTCTACACCTCACTCATAATATGTAAAATAGCTCGCTAACTTTAATTAGGTTCCTTTATTCGTGGCATGGTATTTGTAGATGCTGTTGATATTTACATTTAACTGAATATTTTAGCTAAGATAATCAACTCACTATTTGGTTTATCTCTTGACAAATGGCACCTCTTTCATTTTGCACCAGTGTACAATTGATAGCAATATAAATCTTTTAATGACGTAGAGAATCATGAGCTACGAAGTAGGAAAACAGCATTAGGAAAAGGGGACTCAGTTATGATTTAAAAGTACCTGCTTTATCACAATCTTAAGGAAACCTTAGGTTAACAAGGAATCAAACCTCACTCTATAGATGGATGGCCCTGCAACAAAATGGCATCTGGCTTTTGAACTTACTTTACCAACCAGGAAAGGAAATTTATTGCGTCAAACTTAAGACTTGTAAAGTTTGTTCATTCTCAGCTATATTCCCTCAGTGATACGATTCTATTGTCTTCCATTAAACTGACTTACAAAACCAGGAGAAAACTATTTTAGAAAACACATGATTGGAAACTTGCTGGTATCTGTGTTGAAGTATACATGGAAGTCGTTTCCAGCAGAGGAAGAGAAAGAAAAATATTGAATAAAGAGCCCGACTAATGTCTCCCTCATGAGAATATAAATATCATTTATAAGACTGTTTAGACTTTGAAGTTTTCATATTGGACATGTGTTTTGTTTGAATATCTTAGAAAGGCTTTGCTAATTAATGCAGTTCAAGCTGAAAAAAGACAATAAGCTATAATCCACTGGTTTAGTACAGCTGGGTACATTAACATATGCTAATGGTAATGGTTTTCGGGCATTTAGCTAATTTCAGCCTTCAGTAATGAACATTATACTGTAATAATAATTCCTCAGATTTTTATCAGACATATTAGAATTTAGGACTAAGATTTTTTTTTTTTTTTAGAGAGAGAGAGAGAGAGAGAGAGAAGAGAGAGAGAGAGAGAGAGAGAGAGAGAAATAAAAAATACATGAGTGTAAGCAAAACTTACATTAAAAGATATTAATGGCACTATTAGGGCAAATTTTCCACTTCCCCACTTTCTAGTGATCATTTCAAGACGTGTTCTGTACGACTTTTGAAGCTGCGTGCGGGCCATAAAGTTACATAAAAACGAGCTCATTTGGATTCGGTTTTCAAACATGTATCTTAATTTAAAAAATAACTATAATATAACTTAAGATATAATGTTCAGTTATCTACAAGGGTATAGGTTCTTTGGTGTGTCTATATGACGCAGTTATTTGAATTATATAATGCACTTTTTTTATAGTATTTATGCCTTTACTTCGAGACCTTCTAGCATCCAGTGGCATCTATCTAATTTTAGAATTAAGACTCATAAGGAAATGATCAGGGATTATCAATGATATGAACAGTAATTTGGTGCAGACACAGAATTATGAAAATAAAATGGATAAGTGAAGACGTATGTTTATGTTAGGTAATGGTAAACGGTTAACTATCCAGCTTTATGCAAGTGGTTATCCTTGCCACGTTTTGAATGCAAATGCCGCCATCTTCAATGGCTTCCGACTCATGCATTTTAGATCTAATACTATTCGAAGGCAGGTTGTGTTGCCTGCAGTCCAACTTCGCAAATTGCTTTTATGCGTGTTCAAGTGGGGCTTACATTGGACAGGACGACCTCACGTCCGACGTTTAAGGAAGGTTTTACCTTTCTTTTAAAGTGCAATGCCGGAACGTTGAAATGCCGCCTCTCTTCCGAGAAGCTCTTTGGTGGATTTTGTATACGTGATGTTTATGAAGAGGCATCGACACTTTTCGTTTTTATTTCATTGCCTTTGCATTTCTGGATGCCTTTTGTCTTTGCCCATTTTAGCATTATTTTTCTTTTTAGTTTGCTTACCTATTTTACATGGTGCATTGATATATGCGTTCCCTTTAAGTTTTACATTTTTCTTGTTAATAAAAAAAAATAGATGTGTATTAATGAAAAGTATATGAAATATCATTATGAGATTTATGTAATTTTTCTTTCTTTAGACATTTTTTATCTGCAATGCGTAATTAAAAATTTTATTTCATAAAAGCGTTTCTTCTTAATTGGTTTGTTTTAGTCCATGGAGCTTAAATAATTCACAGTTATTGAAGCATTTAGAGATACTACTCTTGATCACGTAAAAATAAATAACCAAATAAAAAAAACGATGCAAGCTGACAGAAAAAACGAATACATACAAAATTTATATGAAAAAAATTTGCAACTTTATGTTGGTGAGGATCTTCAGTTATAAATACCGTGAATTAACCGCAAAATGTCACACGCACATTAGAACGCACACAAGCACACAAACATACACATAAGCTCTAATACATTAGTTATGGTTATGATAATTGTGTATGTATATATGAAAATATATATACATATACATACATACACACACACACACACACACACACACACACACATATATATATATATATATATATATATATATATATATATGATATATATATATATATATATATATGAGCTCAGTATATCTTAGTTTAGCCAGACACTGCGCTGATTAACATCTCTCCTAGGGTTGGCCCGTAGGATTAGATATTTTTACGTGGCTGGGAACAATTGGTTAATTAACAACGGGACCTACAGTTCACTGTGGGATCCGAACCATATTATTTCGAGAAATGAATTTCTAATCACCAGAAATAAATTCCTCTGATTCCACGTTAGCAGAAAGGGGAATTGAACTCGGACTACCGATTCGGAACCCGAGTAAGTAACCCACTTGTCTAACGAGGAGCGATAATATATACGTGTATAAATATATATATAGATATACATATATATATAGATACATATATATAATAGATAATATATATATATATATATATATATATATATATATATATATATATATATTTTATATATATATATATATATATAGTATGTAATATAGTATGTATGTAGTTGTATTGTATGTATGTATGTATGTATACATACATACATAATTATCATCACCATAACTAACGTATTAGAAGTCTTACCAGAATTTTGCTGCCAATTTACCAATTTTTCATAGGTAAGTCATTCAAAACATTGGTGTATATACTTATTAACACCTTATAATAGGTTAAAGTACCTTACATGACATTTCAAACGAAGTTTGACAGGAACATTTTCAGTAGCTTAAGTAGTATAATTCAGTAATATTCAAATGAGTTGGGTAAATGTTTGAAGAAAACTCTTAAAATGAATCTAGAAAAGTATAAAAAGATCTACAAACTAAATATATTTATAAACATTTGGTGCGAATAAAAACGGCGTATATTATAATATGTGTTATAAAACTTTCGTTGTTACTCCGCCATTTTGAGTGGCCATTTGCTACTAACTTCATTTTAACCAATTTACGATAATTAAAAAAGCACCTCATGAATTTAACATTATATTAAATGACAGTACTTATAATGCTTACCCCACCTTTATGTTTCCTTTTCTTCCTTTCTTTTTGTTTTCAAACACATCCTCTAGGGAGGGTCTTCATCCTTGCTCCTAAAGCATCGTATCCTGTAAGATTACGAAACAAATTGGGATTAAAAGGTATGTTACCAAAGCCGAAACCATAAGCAGCTTTACTTAACAAATAATATCATTCCTAGTTAATATCCAAATATCTCTTAGATTACAAAATAATGTTATGTCTTAGAACTTGAGTGAAATATAACTTATCTCACCAAAGCCTCGAGAGAACGTATCTTTGAAGATGAATTTTTCACTTATTTTGGTTAGTATGGTAATATCTTTGTTTCATTAGTAACTTATAAGAATTAAATTCCAATCCGTACCTCGTGATAAGCACGTATACTTCCATATTTTTCTATGCTGAATCTGGAAAGCAATTTTGTAATTCTCTCTCTCTCTCTCTCTCTCTCTCTCTCTCTCTCTCTCTCTCTCTCTCTCTCTCTCTCTCTCTCTCTCTCTCTCTCTCTCGCCATATGTTTATTTTGAATATCATGGGTCTTTGCAAGAGTAATTAATTAGCCATGGAATTCGTGATTGAGACACCTCAATTAAAAGCTATATTTGTGTTAAAGTCTGTAGGATTATAAAATACTGGCCTCAGCCTTTAAAAAATAATGGATTGAAAGCATGTGCAATCAACATTAGGTGAAAGGTGACTAAAAAGGATAACTATATGAATGAATACGGATAGCAAGTTTAGGATATTACAAGGTACCATAAACTTTCACATAATTTATTTCTAAATCTTAAACATCTGTCTCTACCACTTTTTAGCCTATGGCAACTACAAACTGTTACATATTCACTATTGGATAAGTAAGGGACTTAGGTGCAGCAAGCGTATGTAGTAAGAAAAAATTCTGCAATTTACCTTATATAATTTTCTAATATGGGCGATAAGTAACTCTTAGTAAAAGTATAATTGAATATTCCATTTAATACTATTCAGGCGAACATTATAATACACTATCTTGTTCCTAAATGAGCCAACGCACATGATATGACACTTTGGAAGTTCGGAGATCGTCATCTATCTCCCAGCTGACATCCGTTCCTGACCCATTCCCATTCGTGCGTCTGATTCCCACTCCCATCACATTCACACATGATTGCCTTCCCTATGACGTCATTTCCAGTCTTTCCAGGCATCCTCCAATCTCTCTCTCTCTCTCTCTCTCTCTCTCTCTCTCTCTCTCTCTCTCTCTCTCTCTCTCTCGTTTACGTCAAGGTCACGAGTGTCATGTCAACGGTCCGGCCTATCCGAGTGTCACGTCCAGGCATCCAAGAAATAGATGTGGTTGAAATAGACATGCACCTATAAATGTTATTTTAAATCTTTAATTTTTGTAAAACCTATTAAACTTATAATATCTTACCCCAGTGTATTTTCTTTTTCTCCTTCTCTCTCTCTCTCTCTCCAAAAAAAAGGATACTATATAAAATGAAGATGCCACTTGAATGCGCCCAAAGACAAAGTAATATACATCCATGTGTAGTATCTTTTTGTTTCTTTCTTTATACCGAACAGTTCCAAAGACATCTTCTGTGAGTTAGTAGATTTTTCTTAAAAAAAGCGAAAAAGTACTCAAAGACAATGTGCACTAAATGTTACCATAGAGGCGTATCCGCCATCATTCATGCATTACATAATAGAATTCCTAAAAACAAATTTACTGGATTAACTCTGCAGGCTCATACACATTTACTGTCGCTGTTTTATCACTGATGTCATTGATGGTCATTCAACAGATTCCTCTTCCAGCGATCCATGTTAAGGAACAACCCAGGTTTGAATTCATTCTTCTTAAAATGTAAATATTGTTTAATATCCTTAACTTACTCTAGATCTTGATGAATATTATGAGTATAAGTTAAAATTCAATTATCTTTTTCCTATCAGTCTAGTAGTGATTGATTGTGACGTTTATGATATATTGTTGAATCAAAATTTTTACCTCATACATTAGTGATAATTGATAAGAAATGAGACTTTCGCTATGATTATTAGATGGAACGTATATATATATATATATATATATATATATATATATATATATATATATATATATATATATATATATATATATATATATATATTTATATACATATATACATATAATATGTCAACAGCCTCACGCTGTTATTTTTGCACTTTTGATCAGATAATGTTACTGAGCCAAGTCTTTATGTACACATTATAATCTTCATTATTTGAAAGCTACACCTTGTGACTGTTAAATAAATAGGCCAAAGAAAATGTAATTTATGTCCTATCATGAACTTTCTATTCAACATTTTACCCATACTGGTTACGAAATAGAATTATTTTGATCTCTTGTTATTAAGTACCTTTGATCTCGACCTAAAGATTATGTTGGTTAAACGAATAGTGATCCATACAATTACTTGTTTTATTTAGTTCTTGGGTATCAGTGTGAAATATATGTACAATGACTATGATGTCATGCTAAAGCCATTTACTCTTGAATTTGATATTTTTTAAACTATTAGCTAATTATGAAATCAACGAAAAGTGTGACACTAAGTCAGCTTCTACTTTTTATAATTTTAGTTTACATTGGGTTATAACTCAAGAATGAAACTAGTAAACAATTAACAACACTAAGTTTCGCATATTTGCTCTACTAAAAACAGTCAAAGCCTACTGACCGTGTTGTCAGAACATGATGAATTAAAAAAAATAATAGAGGGTACCAGAGATTTCCATGTTATTTACGTTTGCAGCTGAATTTGTACAGAACAGTCAGTGCAGTACAGTTAAAAGGATTAGAAAATAGCATGGCAAACATGGGACAATGTCAGTGCCACTGACTAGGTATGGGGACTAGATTAGAGTAAGAACCATTCATAAATTTGTATTCTCATTAGATTAGAGTCATTTCTTCAACTATTTCTAATAAGTAAAAAGGAATAAAATATAAAAAAAATCTATATTTTGTATGAGAGAATTTTATATAGATTTGTCTAATGTTTTTACCTATAACGAATAATAATATTTTATTCGTGATGACTGGCTTATACATAAAGAGAAAACTGATTCATTTTACCTGTAAATATAATCAATATAATAATCTGTAACGGTTGGTTGGGGGGAATGACTGTGCAATAAGGAAGACGGCAGCAGACAGTTCGAGAATTTCTTGGTGTCCATTTTAGTTCGTTACTTCCGGAAAGAGAACTTTTCGGAAGAGTTTTTTTCTCTTTTTTTTGTGACAAATGTTAATTTATACATTATAAATACTAGATATTATAAATATCAAATATGGCTTTCATTTACGATAATCATTCTGCTTAAATCTTATACAGACGGTTAGCCGTCAATAACAACTTTAATCTGGTTAACCAATAGCTCCAGGCAATACGTGTTTGAGTATTTAATAATCAAACCAAATTAGCAGTTTTCATTCATCTCTGCGCATCAAGTTCTATTTGTATCACTCTGAGACAAAAACCATCATAATCTTTTCTATTCAAAATGAAACACTTATTTTCCACGCAAAAGTTAATTACATTTTCTTTATGTTCCCCCTTTAAGATAGCATATTGATTACTGAGATAGGGAGGACAAGACGCTATTGACGTCATATGTTCAGGAACAATTTCAACCCCTTTATTGCTTTCAATGATTGTATTTCCCTGAAAGGTGGGAATCGTTCCCTCAGCTGGGTCAGACTCACAGAAGATAGTCACTGCTTCCTTTACGTACATGCTCTTTAATGATACAAAGTAACTGCATATTAGCACGAGATCTAATGCATAGAGAAATGCAATTGAAAAAAGTAGGGACTAATGTAAAATCATATGTACAAAGACCTGGTAGCCAGTTTATGGATGAACTTATTTACCGGCAGATAACGCCAATAAAAATAAATCAAGTGCAATGATAAGCTGATTTATTTTTATTTACGTCATACAATTATGTATCCAAGTGCTGCCTTCTTGGGTTTTTCACTAAATGTAGACAAAAAGAAATATACTCACAAACAAATAGAAACTCAGTTACCTTCAGATACCGTAAAAAATAATCAATGAAGTGGTCGTGTGTGGAGGAGTTGCGATTAAGACTGACTTTACATGATACATTTATGTATGTAAGTGTTGCGAAGCTGGGCTTTCTCGTAAATGTGGAAGAAAGTAATATACTTAATTATAAACACACACACACACACACACACACACACACACACACACACACACACACACATATATATATATACATATATATATATATATATATATATATATATATATTATATATATATAGTATATATATATAATTTATGATTGGTGATGGTCGAAAGCTTTAATCCTGTACTAGAGATATATATTTTAAACTACAAGAGGATTTTACTTCATTGTGGATTGTATCCCCATTTACGTAGTGGTACGACATGGTACCTGGCTTCGGCATGTATAATTATGTATATTCATTATATATATATATATATATATATATATATATATATATATATATATATATATATATATGAATAATTATCACATCACCGTGATTCATGTAAATTATTCGAGCTACAAATGTCCTTTAATATCTAATTCGCTCTACCTCGGAATTATTATAAACTAAAAAATATCCCCTTCGGTTTACATATATGAAGATATATTAATTCCGAGGTAGAGCAAATTAGATATTAAAGGACATTTGTAGCTCGAATAATTTATATGAATCACGGTGATGTGATAATTATTCATAATATGGGTACGTTCGGCAAACGTTCGAATTTATTAACATGGTAGAGGGGGTTGTATATCGATTCTAATTACGAATACCCGAAGTTCGACGGTGATTTGTAAGGTTGGAGTCGGTATAAACTTATAACCTCACTTGTTAGCCAAATCGATAACATCACTGACGTCCTGATTTCTTCTTTGTCCGCTGGGCGCCGGTTCGAAACCACGAGAGGACCAAATTATTATCAACTAAAAAATTCCCCTTCGGTTTACGTATATGAAAATATATTAAGTCCGAGGTAGAGCGAATTAGATATTAAAGGACATTATTAGCTCGAATAATATATATATATATATATATATATATATATATATATATATATATATATATATTATATATATATATATATATATATATATATCTATATATATATATATATATATATATATATATATATATATACATATATATATATATATATATATATATATATATATATATATATATATATATATATATATTATATAACTTTAAAATAGTTAGTATAAAAAACGAACACTTAACCAGAGTTTTTAAGTTACTTACCTGCTTATTTACTCTAACAAGCATGGTATAGGAGTATATCTTATTTGTGCTTATTTATTATTGAATACCTTTAAGGATTAAAATGACAAATCTAGTGCACACATTTGCGTTAAAAAATAGTTTTCTTATATTACGACTGTTGGCGTTTAACAATGAAGCATGCAAGAGAGAGAGAGAGAGAGAGAGAGAGAGGGAGAGAGAGAGAGAGAGAGAGAGAGAGAGAGAGACTCCCCATCAATGTCAAAGATGCCGGAGTCATTCAGCGAAATTCCATTACTCTGACATAGCACCTCTTCCATTTCCTTATCCGTGCTGATTTAACCAGCTGATACGTCCGTGTGCGATTTCAGAAAAATCCCTAAGGGATTCTGACATCCCTCCTCTTTCTGATGATTTTCTGTTTTTCTTAAAACAGTAATTGGTGGCCAACTTACAAAGTAACGGAAATAAAGAACATATGGTAGATAGAGAGAGAGGGGAAAAAGTGAATAACCTATAAGAAAGAGGACTGTCATTATCAGAAAATCTTTGGCAATAGCTATATTTATTGACGACAATAATTCCCAAACTCCCAACTGAATAAATATCATACATGACAATATGGTTAGCGCTCCGTGAATGTATATAAGATTGAATTTCTTTTGCTAGGCGGAGCAGTGGATGAAATATTTTCTCCACGATACAGGTAGCAAAGGCACATGAAACCAAAATGAGGAAACTGTTACGGAGACATCTGGACAGAATGTTCTTACGAAAGAACAAAGTAGCATTACAGCTTTAGAGAATCAGTACTTGCACCTTATTGAGAAAATTCACCTAGGAGTAAAAAACACACGAACCCAAACAAAATACGTAAAGATTTTAGGGACAATAATAACCAAACGTAGATAAATACAAAATGTTGTAAGTTCAATAGGAAGAACTTTACAATAATTCATGATTTATGTTGAAATGAAAAAAAAAATAATAGAATTCACATTCATTTACAACTTACGTCTGACTGTTTCCTGCGCAACAAAAAGGGAATAAGGGGGAGGGGTTGGTGGGAGGGGGTGGGGCAATATCAAGAGCACAAAGAACAACTTGTCGAGATTCTGGAAGGCGAGTGATGGAGACGAGATCTCTAACTTTGTTGGATAACTTTTGCCAACACATTCCGTAAGTTTTCCATTACAGCTGATGGGAAGAATGAAGTGCCGGTCTTTGATACGCAAATTCTTGCATGACACAGAGCTTGCTTGTGTGCGTGCGTGTGTGTGTACAAAAATATATATATATATATAAGTATATATATATAGTATTATATATATATATATATTATATATATATATATATAGTATATTATACCATATAAGTGATAAGAACTTCGTCAGCAGCTGGGTTCGAATTGCACTCTTATAAAGATACAACGAAAATACAGTGAATGTGACCTTTGCATCACTGGGCCAATGTCCTAGTCACAGACGGAAGTTGAAATCACTCTAGTAATGAAACACTTGCCACTTTTAATTCCCCGTGAGTTCAAGTTACTCACAAGGTATAGTGAATTACATATCAAACTCTCGTGGCACAACACACACACACAGGTGCTCACACACACACACACACACACACACACACACACACACACACATATATATATATATATATATATATATATATATATATATATATATATATATATATATATATATATATATATATATATAATATATATAGCCAAAATCAGCAGGGGGCCACTAGGCAAAGTCACACTAAGTATATGAAGGCAGGCAGGAACACACAGGAATTTGACATTTTGACATTTAATCCGACGTTTCGCAATACATTATTGCATCCTCAGGGAATTCTACAATAGATGTAAATAAAATCATTTTTAAAAACTTTTCAAAAAATCATAAAATTAAAAATAGTTATCTAAAAGTCAATTTAAAAGACCATATTTAAAACACAATAAGTTGAGTTAAAACACAAGTTACAAAAAAAAAAAACATGGAATTGAGCATCAATCTACAAGGATTTATTTAAGAATATATAATAATAATAATAAAAATAATAAATAACTAAAGGAGTGGAGCTAACCTGCCAGAGCAAAGTCAAGAGTAAAACTGAAGGCAGAAACGAAAAGTAAACAATAAGAGGCTTTAAGAACAACAACAAAGTCAAGATAAAAAAAGTTGAACAGCCGAGGACTGGGTATTTAAAACAGGAACAAGTTGTTTAATTTTCAATGTCTCTAAAATAAATATCTCTTAATGGTTGTTGACCTGTCCAATTATAGAGAAATCTTTGTACTGGATGGTAGTTTTACATTGCAAAGAATGATTTCTTATGTTGGATGCATCTGGGTTGGATAGGCGACATCCAGTTCTATGACTAACCCCAGTCTTCTTAGGGTACGAGTCGATTCCCATAGGGGGGTTAGTCATAGAACTGGATGTCGCCTATCCAACCCAGATGCATCCAACATAAGAAATCATTCTTTGCAATGTAAAACTACCATTCAGTACAAAGATTTCTCTATACCCAGTCCTCGGCTGTTCAACTTTTTTTATCTTGACTTTGTTGTTGTTCTTAAAGCCTCTCATTGTTTACTTTTCGTTTCTGCCTTCAGTTTTACTCTTGACTTTGCTCTGGCAGGTTAGCTCCATTCCTTTAGGTATTTATTATTTTTATTATTATTATTATATATAAATAAATCCTTGTAGATTAATGCTCAATTCCATGTTTTTTTTTTTTTTTTGTAACGTGTTTTAACTTAACTTATTGTGTTTTAAATATGGTCTTTTAAATTGACTTTTAGATAACTATTTATAATTTTATGATTTTTTTTGAAAAGTTTTTAAAAATGATTTTATTTACATCTATTGTAGAATTCCCTGAGGATGCAATAATGTATTGCGAAACGTCGGATTAAATGTCAAAATGTCAAATTCTGTGTGTTCCTGCCTGCCTTCATATACTTAGTATATATATATATATATATAGTATATATATATATATATATATATATATATATATATATATATATATATATATGAATTACATCAAAATTGTTATTTCTGTCTAAATAGCAATTATAATCTCTTTTTCGTTATCTCTGATATTTGAAAGAGAAAGAGTTTGTTCTACAATGTATGGTTTTTCTTTAATTTGTAAGTAAATTATGAGTACTGCTAGCTCGATATTAACAGAAACAAAGAGTAATTACAATCAAGATGGGATAATATTCGTAGGTGGTGCTGAAGTAGGTATAGGAATGGAAAATGTTTGCTGTTTTGATGTAGTAATGCTGACAATCTGAAGTGTGGATACGTGTCTATTTTTGCGTGCAAGATCTTATTTAACAAAAAATATTTTTGGAAATACTCGAAACAAATACTTTAACACCGAAAATGTACATTTTTATCAGATCCTTTAAAGTCAGCATAAGTGCGAATAAATATACTGTTCACCACTTTTATATTTATAGGGCTAAATATTGGTATTCAAGCATTTGCCGCTTCTGTGTAATCCCCAATACTTATCAGCTGGAGAGCTTTAGTCTACCGCTCCCAGAACTCTTTTCGGGACTTGTTTCTGGATGCGATTTTAAGTTGGCAATGTTGTTTTTTACACATTATCTCAAAGTTAGCGGTGTACTACACTGCCAGACGTAAGATGGTGCCGATCTGAAGCATTCTTCTAGGTAAAAAATGTAATTTTGCAAGTGCAGGTGGCTACTGAAAATTCTGTGGCTCAAGAACTGAGCTTCTGCTTTCCTCTTTATTTCACAAAATGGGAATCCTGTAGCCAGTTACGAAACGGCATTCTGGATCAGTGGTGAATGTGAACGTCACATCCTACCAATTGATTCCTCACCAAAACACTCTCTCTCTATTTTTCTTAAAAGGCATAGAACTGGCATCAGCATCTGGAGAGTAAGCACTGAGAATGTCTTATGATGATAATACAGAAGTCACACGTGAACCTGAATGACATTAAGGAGGTGGTACCTATTGTCAATAGGGCTTTAATCATATTTGCTAATTTACGACAGTTGCAGTTCGCCTGGGGTCATGTTACTGCATAATTGGGGTTCATCGACATAATTTGCGAAAACACGATGGCGATGTCCGGGTGGACAACGTTAATGAGGTTCAGTGTAACAGGGGAAAGGTGTTTCATAGCTTATTATCTAGTAACATGACTCGTAGCCTTGTCTCGTACCTAGTATAGGTTCAAGGTTACCGAAGAATCAATATATACTTTACCGTCCGCTGTGCTATTTGGTCGAAGATATGTTCCATCTCTCATATAGTGAAGACTTTGAGAGTAGAAAATATAACACATAGATCTAACATAAAACTGAAAATATCATTACAGAAAAGAAATAGCAATATATTTATTCCTCGCATAAGAAAGATGAACACGAATAACAGCAACATCATTTAATTATTACAGATTAAAAGAAAAAGAAAGATTAGATAGCTGAAGCTAATTTGGGTCTGTTGTTTACTGACTCATAATCAGTTAAGAAGAAAAAAAATTGGGATAAGGAAAACAAGAACCGAAAACTAAAATATCGAAAAGAATATGAAATTGTGAATAAGTCACATACGCCTGTATACATGCATTCCAAATGGAACTTAATTTCACTGCATAGCAACTACATAGCAATTGCTTATCAGGGATATTCCTTAAATAGGCTCGGGCCACTAACATTGTCTACATACATACATACATACATACATACATACTACTACATACATACATACAATACATACATACATACATACATACATGCATACATACATATATCATATATATATATATATATATGGTATCTTATTAGATATATATATATATATATATACAAACTTATATATATATAAATAATATATATATATATATAATATATATATATATATATATATATATATATATATATATGGGTGTGTGTATAAAATGTATGTTTGTGTGCTTGAATATGTGCAAGTTTCGGGCTCTTGTGTTGTTATGCTTCATCGGTAGATGCATAAGCACCTATAAAAAACCCAACAATAAAAAAAAAAGAAAATACAGTAATACGTGGGTAAGAAAAATCTTATCGTCTCATAGTTGCACTATGCGTAACCGGCTATGTAATGCATTCTTAGGGAATTTAAGTGGTTAACTGTTATGCAGATTTATACCTGTATTATACATATCCCACTTCTGCTTAGTGTCCTTACCTCAACGAGTTTGAATTTGATTTAGTTTAAAGATGTTTGTGTACATAAGCAACTGGTATATGTATATATAGACTCATACACTCAGGCTCACATAAAACTCGGCAGGTAAGTTAAAGTTATCCCAAGGTCCTTCTCCCCTTTAAAATCCTGAACAAATAGGCCTTTTCTTTTCGTAGTAAAGAAAAGCAACCGACTTTCCCTAAACGTAGAAGCATTCTTTCATCGTCATAAAAACCATGGTGCCTAAAACGACGCCATTGCAGGAACATCACTTATCTGTAATAAAGAGATGCCAGAGGGAGGGAATGACATGAAACAACGTATTATCGAATTTCCTTGATGAGACATGACGGGAGAAGCGAAGCCATTCGGAGAGTGCGAGGACGAAAGTCCCTTTAACTTTGTAAGAAAACTTTCGCCTCAGCACTTGCCAAGTTTTACATTACTCTTGGTGTTTAGATGTACCATCTACCGTTTTGATATGCAAACGAGAGAAAGGCGATTTTCATCTCAATAGATTATGTTTGAAAATAATTAATAGCTGTCCTGACTATCTATTTGTCTGTTCGTCTCTTGTTTGCTCAAAAATGAATCTAAACGAGGTATGTTATGTTTACTCTAAATAATGAGTTATTCTATGTCGTTTTCTGCAATGAGTACCCCCTATTTTAAAGATTATTTAGGTACCTTGCATAAAAAAGGTACACAATTTACAAACTGGCACCCATAAAAAAAAAACAAGTAGATATATTGTTTAAAATCCTGTCTTGTTAATGAGCTCAATAATTGCAGATGTGAATCCTGATTTCTTAATAAGTACAGATTTCATTAGCATACCTGCACTCATGTTTAGTTCAGATGACACAGACTCATTTCTAAATATTCTTACTTACTTTTTATACTTTCCTGCCACAATTAAATAATTCCAAAGCCTGTTTCATAATCTACCGTACAGAAACATGTTAAATTTGTACATGTAGATATATATATATATATATATATATATATATATATATATATATATATATATATATATATATATTTATATATATGTGTGTGTGTGTGTGTGTATGTGTATATATATATATATATATATATATATATATATATATATATATATATATAGTATATATATATATATATATATAATATGTACTATTATTATATATATATATATGATATATTATCTACTATATTAATTATGTATGTGTGTGTACATATTAAACTCATATATAATTTATGATTTAAAAAAATTAAATGTTGGTAAAATAATCGACGTTTCTAAGCACAGACGTACCTTCTCCGTTATGAAAATATGATACCGAACACGAATTCGATGTAGGAACATCAGTTATCTACAGTAAATAGACACAAGAGGTTGGATATTATAAAAAAACAACGTATTCTCAAGTTTCCTTGACGAGAGATGACAGGTGAAAAGAGGCCATTCGGAGAGTGCCAAGACGACGGTTCCTTTAACTTTGCGAGAAAATTTGACTATGTTTTCCAGTACTTTTGATGCTAGGATGTGCCCTCTACCTTTTGATACACAAAGTCGACAGTGACAAATGCATTTTTCTATCTTAATCTTTCATATGTGTACTTAATTGCGACCCGGAATAATTACTGCAAATATAGTACACAAACAAATTACGATGACATAGTATTCTGTCTGTTTCCCAGTTTGTTTTATCATCCTTAATTTTGATCCAATTAGATGACTTTAAAGTTATAATAAATGAAAAATAAATTACGATGAATAGATTTTCTGTCTCGATATTTTCTAAAATTATTATTTCTATAATAAGTTTACGCTGTACAAATTTGCACCAACAAAAAAGGGAAAGTAGATATATTCCATGAAAGCATATGTAAAATTCTATTTTATTTGAAGAAACTACATTTATTAATTTGCCAGCTCTCTTCTTTATTTAAGAAAGTGTAGATTGATATTTACATACCTCCTCCCACGTTCCTGATATCTGGCTATAGTCAGGTGATACTAAGAGCCGTTTTTTAGAACTTTGACTCTACGAACTTTATTTTTCCAACAGAAATTCTGCATACAAATCTCCATCGTGAGTAAAACAATAGTTTAAAATTATTTTTGGCGAAACTCCAAGGAAGGAAATTTCTTTTATTGAATAATAATTGTTCATAAACCCTTTTTTTATCACAGATAGGAGATATTCACTGAAATCTATTTGCTCCTAACAATTTTTATCCATTGTTTTTACAGGAATATAAATATCGAGGTAGTATCATTCAGGCACATGGCACGAAGGGGATTTAATTATATAAGGCTAAACCAGTCTAATAAGAAATCCAGTGAAATGTACGTACATTTATAATGATGATGAACGACTGAAAAGTATACATAGACCAAATGCGTAAAAAGAAATGTAGGCGCAAAAGTTCACAATGGTTCTTATAAAAATACGCCCTACCCTTCACAATTCTTATAAGAAATTGAACACAGATAATAATGATAGCAGCATTACCAAAAGTTGAGGTAAAAAGTTACAAGTCATCCTTTTATCTAAATA
>NC_061108.1:89505408-89510408 GCF_015104395.2 Macrobrachium nipponense
GTTAATATGAAGATATGAATTTCGATTTTTTTTTTTTGTTGACCGTCTCCAAAAATATAAGCTTTTTCATTCATGGCTTTATCATAGTTCTCCGCTTTTTGTTTCCTTTTAGATCAATTGTGGGAAAAGATGAAAAAAATCGACTAGAACTTCGTTACGGAGCTTTGTAGGCGCGACCATACACAACGTCAGTGCGAAGAAAGTTGCGCCTTTTTTTCTCTTTCTCTCTCACCCTTTTTTAATGCGTGTCAAAACCTTTCTTTGTTGGGAGTGAATGGGAAAGGCTGCAACGAATGAGGCAAGAACTAAAAGGTGTTAACAAAGGCTTTAGAGCTGGCTTTTATATCACGAAAGAAATTATAACAGTGTCTTTTTCTCGTTACGTTGCTCACTTTTTCTGCAACTGCCCAAAAATGCCCAAGTTCATGATAAATAGGGAACGGATCTAAGTCATAAAGGAGACAGCACTTGAAATTTATTTTAGATAAATTACACACACATATATATAATATATATATATAATATATATATATAATATATATATATATATATATATATATATATATGTATATATATATATATATATATATATATATATATATATATATATATATATATATATATTATCTTCCGCTTTGGCGAAAGATTTTGTGTCTTTTCTTACGACTGTTGTTCGTAAGCATTGCTGGTTCTACTTCTCTTCTCGCCTACGTTATATCTAGTAAAGTTGATTCTTCTTAGAATAAGGGAGATGATTCAAACGGAGGAAGTTGATACCTTAAAACAGCTTTATTTCTCAACTCCATCACTTGAGAGATGGTTTGGTCAGATGACCGCTCCGTTTGATAACTGGAATAGAACTAACAATACAGAGCATCTTGTCGATAGCGAAACACTAGCTATGTCAGCGATTTACATATAAAAATGAATACGTAGTCCGCCGGCTCGGAAGTCATAAGTTTCCGGCGCAGGTTAACATGTCAACCGCTTCCCATGGAAGGTGTTGTGATCAGTAAACAGATACATAAACTGATGATGTACCCAAATGCAAACCAGGCTACTGCAAGCATTGCACAGCGTGATCTAGATTCGGATTGTCACGTAGGACGCTCCTAATTCACCAATGACCCCTTAGGTCATGGATTCTATTTACAGATATGTAATTATCTGTTATTATAAATGTATTTATTACATATATATATATATATATATATATATATATATATATATAGATAGATATATATATAGATAGATAGATATATATATATATATATATATATATATATATATATATATATATATATATATATATATATATATATAGATATGTATATCTGAATCAAGAAAGTTAGGAACGTGATAAATCAGTAAATAAAGGTATATGCCACGAGGGAAAATAATCAACGGAGTATCCACGAGATCTTACATAAGGAAATGACAATACACGAAAGGTCGTATACCTGACAGATAGGGATTATAAAGACATTAGTACCTAAAAAATCTTATTAATAGCAGTGATTGGACCAATTGTCCACGTCAAGATTGTGTTGTAAACCCATCAAGTAAACAAAGAAGTGAAAATGTTGAGAGTGTGCTTGAATATGGTTTATCTTTCTTTATAACAAGTCGACCTTCTGCTTTAATGATTGCGATCCCTAAGTAAATTTGAAAAATATTATGATCTTCCTCAAAATCATGTTGACATGATTAAAGGTATTGTTTACGGAGCTGCCAACGTTAAGCATGAAAGTAACTTCCTTGCTCGCTATAAGAAAAGTTTGACCGATCTTAAAAAGGACAATACTATCCACATTACAAAAGCTGATAAGTCAAATAGTATAGTAATTTTAGATAAAGCTGACTACATATCACGTATGCAAGCCCTACTGGATGATGATGTAACTTATAATAAAAAAACTAACAAAAAATCCCCTTGATCAAGTCATAAAAAACTTCAATAGCACAGTGAAAAATATCCTTAAAGATAAAACAGAACTACTATGCAAATTGTTAGTCAAATCTCTTTCGCTACCTTACCTTAACGGATTAGTCAAAACGCACAAAGAAAATAACTCTATGCAGCCTATTATCAGTACTGTTGGTTCAATTTCATATAAACTTTCGAATTATATCACTAAGATCTTGTCCCCGTTACTTGGAACCATCTCCGATTCTCATATATATAATTCTCTAGATTTAGTTGATAAATTAAACAAAATTACTCTTTGCCCCACTGATAGATTCGTTAGTTTTGATGTATGTTCTCTTTTTACTAAAGTCCCTATAGACTCTATTTTAAAATATCTTAGTAATGAACTAACACTGCATGAGTTACCTTTACCCATAAGTCACATTATATCACTCACTAGGTTGTGCATTTGTGATTGTAAGTTTATATTAAATGGTGAATTTTATCAACAAATATTTGGCATGGCAATGGACAACCCTTTATCGCCTCTCCTCTCAAACTTGTACATGGCATTCTTTGAAAAACGCTACTTACCTAGTATCATTTATATTCCTGTAAAGTGGTATAGATATGTTGATGATATTTTAGCGGTTCTGCCTGTCAGTAATGATGTAAATGATTTACTCTCTAAATTAAATAACCAGGTACCATCGATTAAGTTTACTCTAGAATTAGAAAAAGACAATTGCCTCCTTTTCGTAGATGTTTTGATACATAGAGAACCATTTCAATGTAAATTTAGTATTTATAGGAAACCGACCAACAACTTAACCTATGTTCATTTCCATTTAGGCCACCATCTTAACATAAAAATATCAATTTTTTTTTCTATGTTTTTATGAGCATTGCGCATTGTCAGTCCCCAATATTTGGATCAAGAAACTGAATACATAAGAAAAATAGGGAAAGATTTATGTTATCCTTCACATATATTAGATATTTGTTATAATAAAGCCCAAAAAAAGTTTTATAACGTAAGTAATACGGAGAAAGAAAATTCTCAGTTTGCCTTATTTTAATGGATTTGAAACCATTAAATCATTGCTAAAAGCCTTTAAGGTCAACCTTGTTTTTTCGTCTAATAACACACTAAGAGGAATGTTAATAAAAAATGGCCCCAGAGAAAACAACAACATAATATATAAAATTCCATGTATGGATTGTCCCTCATTTTATCTCGGACAGTCGAGCAAGGGCTTAGAAGTAAGGTTAAGCCAGCATAAATATTCTGTCAAAATTGGGCAAACAACCAATGCAATATTCATTCATTTAATTGAAAACAACCACTGAATAAATTGGATTGGTAGCTCAGTAATTGCAAGGTGAAAGATGTCTAATCACGAAATCTTTTAGAATCTGCTTTAATACAACTTACTTCTCATTATAATTTCAACATTAGTCATGGCCTGTTTCATTTAGACCCTTGTAATTGTAACATGTTTAAGAATTGACCTCAAAGATATAATTAGAGACTTAAATAAAAATTAGTTGCCTTAGAGATATCTTCGTTGTATATGTATGTTTAAAATATAATGTGAATATGTATTGTGAATATGTTTTTGTTTGCCAAAGTTCTGAATAGCTGTCACCTATAATAATCCTTTAATTGCCTTGTCCTTGTGTCTGAGAAGATTGTCTTAAATCTTTAATTGTACCCATGTTTTTACTTGTTTGGGAAGGTTACTCATCATCCAGGTGTATCGGATTCTAGGTACTAATCTCATTGTAATCCCTATCTGTCAGTTATACGACCTTTCGTGTATTGTCATTTCCTCATTTAAGTCAGTTCATCTGCTTAGTAAATTACGTTTGAACGTCCAAAGATCTCGCGGATACTCCGTTGTTTATTTTCCCTCGTGGCAAATGATTTTACAGACTGAAGATGCACAAAGTTTATGTGCGAAGCATTTTATAATAAATCTTGGCCTTCATGTTTAGTATCAATGGACCTCCTGAATCTCCTATATATATATATATATATATATATATATATATATATATATATATATATATATATATATATATATATATATTATATATGTATATATATATATATATATATATATATATATATATATATATATATATATATATAGAGGAGGTTCAGGAGGTCCATTGATACTAAACTGAAGGCCAAGATTTATTATAAAACGTTTTGCACATAAACTTTGTGCATCTTCAGTCTGTAAAAAGAGAAATGCATATTTTAAAAACTAAAAGACAGGATTCAAAATAGTATTCATGTTAAAATGCAATAAAATATACATAGTTAAAAAAGAGAGGAAGAACCACTGAGGTACCAACCGACTAGAATGGAAGGAAAGCAAGGAATGAATTTTGAGAGAGCCAGGTCCAAGATTTGACTATGCCAGATGTAGAGGTGAAGCCGAGGTGTTGTTATTCAATGGGGGAACCAGCCTTTTAATAATTAAAGATTCCAAGGTAGTTAGGTGGTCCGGGTCTTTAGTATAACCTATTATCGAGAAGTGCTATTTTGATACATTTATTTTGCAATTGGTGGCATGATTCTTGATAATAGAAAATTCAGGATTACTAACTCTTTGACCTGTTCTATAACTGAAACCCATATGGCTACAATATCTCATCTGCAGTAATCTTCGAGTCGATCCCACGTAACTTGCAGGGCATCCTGCGCATTTGAATTTGTTTACAACATTGGATCTCATGAAGTCCTGTAGACGATCTTTGAAATTAAAAAGCGAGCCAATTTTGCAAGGATTGTTTGAGATAAGTTAAATTTTGAGATAAGGAATTTCTTGTTCTATTATTTGTGAGAGTCTAAGAGAAAACTTCGAGTTTGTTATATATGGAATTGATGCATACATCAGTTTCTTTGGGACATCCATTAGCGGAGGAGGTGGTTGGATATAGTTATTTACTAATTTGTTAATTATATTATATACAATGTCTTTGGGATACGAGTTTTTTTAAAAAAAGGTTATTAAAAATTCCATTTCGTTATGAAAAATTTGCCAGTTAGATGAATATTTCAAAGCTCTATAGACGAGTG
>NC_061108.1:89517908-89532908 GCF_015104395.2 Macrobrachium nipponense
GAAGTTGCAACACTGACAATTATGTTATTTTTTTATTGCATTTTGCTGCATTTTTCAATCACCGACAAATATCACAAAGTTTTCGATGAATAATAAAAGGATATAGTTTCTCTACTCGACTTTTTTATTGATGCTGACTCTTAAGATATGTGTCATCATGGTTTTTAGAAATTAATATATATATATATATATATATATATATATATATATATATATTAATTTCTAAAAACCATGATGACACACACATATATTATCTTATATATATATATAAAGTTATATATATATAGTATATATATATATATATATATATATACATATATATATATAATATATATATATATATATATATAGTATATATATAGATATATATATATAAATATAAATATATATATATATATATATATATATATATATATATATATATATATATATATATATATATATATACTATATAATTATTGTATATTATATATATATTGTATCATATATATTATATATAGATATATATATATATATCTATATATATATATATATAATAATATATTATATATATTATATATACTATAATATATTATAATATATAATATATATATAATTATATATATTAATATTATATATATATATATATATTAGATATAATATATATATATATATATATAGTATATATATATACTATATATTATATATATCTATATCTATATATATATAGCCTTTATAATATATATAATATATATATATATTATATATAATAATATATATATATATATTATATAGTATATATATATATATATATATATTCCATATACCCTAAAATATATATATATATCTATATCTATATATAGATATATTTTAATGTAGATATTACTAATCTATATATATATTATATATATTATTTATATATATATAACTTCATAGTTATTATATTATATATAGATTGCCTAGAATTATATAGGGGATTTTTTATATATATATATATATATATATATATATAATATATATATAATATATCTATCATCTAGATTAATATGTATAATATATATATATATAATATATTTATATATTAGATAATATGTATAATATATCTATTATATGATATATCTATATATATGAATAATTATCACATCGAACCGTGATCCATTTATAATATCAATTCAGCTACAAATTCCTTTACTATCTAAATTCACTTACTCTCCCAAAATGCTATATTTCATATATGTACCGGGGGAATTTTTTTTTAGTGAATATAATTTTGTCCCCCCATGGGATCGAACCACCGACCAAGTGGACGGGGACGAAATCAGGACAGTCAGTGACGCTATCCAATCAGCCAACAGAGACGCTAATAAGTTCATATCGATTCTGACCTTACGAATCACCCTCGATCTCGTGCTTTCGTAATTAGAATCGATATGAAACCCCAGTCTACCATGTTAGCCAATTCGAGCGTTTTGACAGCACGTAGCCTTTTGTTATGAATAATTATCACATCGAACCGTGATCCATTATATATCAATTCAAGCTACAAATTTCCTTTAATATCTAAAATCACTTTACCTCCCAAATGATATATTTTTCATATATGTACCGAAGGGGAATTTTTTAGTTGATAATAATTTCGTCCCCCCATGGATCGAACCACCGTCCAAGTGGACGGGGAGGAAATCAGGACAGTCAGTGACGCTATCCAATCAGCCAACAGAGACGCTAATAAGTTCATATCGATTCTGACCTTACGAATCACCCTCGATCTCGGTGCTTTCGTAATTAGAATCGATATGAAACCCCTTCTACCATGTTGCCAATTCGAGCGTTTGACAGCACGTAGCCTTTTGTTAGATAATTATCACATCGAACCGTGATCCATTTATATTATCAATTCAAGCTACAAATTTCCTTTAATATCTAAATTCACTTTACCTCCCAAATGATATATTTTCATATGTAACCGAAGTGGGAATTTTTTAGTTGATAATAATTTCGTCCCCCCATGGGATCGAACCACCGTCAAGTGGAGCGGGGACGAAATCAGGACAGTCAGTGACGCTATCCAATCAGCCAACAGAGACGCTAATAAGTTCATATCGATTCTGACCTTACGAATCACCCTCGATCTCGGTGCTTTCGTAATTAGAATCGATATGAAACCCCGTCTACCATGTTAGCCAATTCGAGCGTTTGACAGCACGTAGCCTTTTGTTATGAATAATTATCACATCGAAACCGTGATCCAATTTATATATCAATTCAAGCTACAAATTTCCTTTAATTATCTAAATTCAACTTTACCTCCCAAATGAATATTTATTTTCATATATGTACCGAAGGGGAATTTTTTAGTTGATAATAATTTCGTCCCCCATTGGATCGAAAAACCACCGTTCCAACAGTGGACGGGGACGAAATCAGGACAGTCAGTGACGCTATCCAATCAGCCACCAGAGACGCTAATAAGTTTCATATCGATTCTGACCTTACGAATCACCCTCGATCTCAGTGCTTTCGTAATTAGAATCGATATGAAACCCCGTCTACCATGTTAGCCAATTCGAGCATTTGACAGCACGTAGCCTTTTGTTATGAATAATTATCACATCGAACCGGTGATCCATTTATATATCAATTCAAGCTACAAATTTCCTTTAATATCTAAATTCACTTTACCTCCCAAATGATATATTTTCATACATGTACCGAAGGGGAATTTAGATATTAAAGGAAATTTGTATATATATATATATATATATATATATATATATATATATATATATATAATATATATATATATGACAATAATTACTAAATCATCATGTATGCCTTCTTGTATTTTCAAAAGTGATTTTTTGCTATCATTTTAGCCATAAGTGTAACTGGCAACATCAGTAACAGCAACAACAACCTAATAATGACAGTTATGATAACACTTGTCTAAGAACATTTAATGCTTTAGTTTTACCGTTCTTTGGCATAAAAGCGGATATGGTTGTGCAAAATTATACCAGCAAATACAAGTGATGAGTGATGACCATCTTCGAATATTCTATTTGTTTTTAGCATTAATCTAAGGAGAAACAAATTAACATACTGCGTATATAAAAAAAATGAGATTATTCATTAGTCTCTGTTGTGTGAAGTTGTTAGCCCTGCGATACCATAAGGGAAAAGATTAATCTTGCTGAATATTTTCACTTCTCATGGAACTAAACATTTCCTTTTAGTGAGGAAGATATGACTGTAATGGATACTTGTAGAGAATAAAGAAACACAAAAAGTAATGTTACCATCAACAAATTGTTACTTCAAAGTGAATGTCTGTACATTTTCTTTATACCCACTTTTTCTTCTTTTTTCTTAATCCTGTTTCGCTACAGCTTTCAAATCTTTATTTGATTACTAATAACCGAATTATGTTACGTAAAAACAGATAGAAAAAAAATAGGAAGCATATTTCTCTATGATACTTTTTCAATGAACCTCAATAATGCCGATAAAAATCCTGTTCTTGGTGCTTCAGCGGTTACTTCAGAATATCTGAAGCTGTGAATTAAGATTTCAGGACACCAACGCCAGTTCTTTCTTAACTTACTATGAGGCACAAGGAGTAAACTATATTACATAGTGTTTTGATAATTAATACATTATGTCAAAACTGCATTTCTCTTGAAAGGTATGGTTTCCAATTTCCTTAACAGAGACGCCCAATAATTTATCTAAAAAAAAAAAATAAATAAAAAAGAGTAAGTTACACATCCACAACTTTTGTTAAGATTTCCATCAGAATTTTTTTTTCACTACTATCGTGTACACCTTATTGACTCTTTTCATACTATTCTTTAAATTTAGCATTCTAATAACATTTAAAATTAGCAAAGTTGCAGACATATGCACCTGCCGTTACGCAATGTAAAAATTAAATACAGATATTATGTGTTACGCAAACAAATTCCTAGTAAGGAAAAAAAAAAAAACTTTTTCGATGCAAACATTTGGCATGAAACATCGTAGTTTGTTCATTAAGGGAAATCACAAGTTTTAGAATGTAAAGGAAATCAATTTGCTAGTTTTACGACCGTCGTTTTAAGTAATTATTATTCATAGATTGTTTTATCTTTCGTTTTCATTAGAAAACGAGAAAATCACTAATTGATTAAGGTTATTTTTTTCTATATCTCTCGTGAATTCATTGTATTCAAAACTTCGGATATTTTTCTTTTTATGGAAGCTGTTTCGCTGTAATTCGCTGACAGCAGTGTTAGTTGCTTTCCTATACTTTATTTTAAATCTCAGTTTGTAAATCTGTTACTTCTTTATCATCGAATATATGCCCTTTCCCATGTTTTTTTTTTTTTTTTTTATCTGCCTTTGCTCAATTCAATTTTCTCTTGTCTTGATTAAAAAGTTTTTTTTCTAAATACACTCATTTCGAAATCTGGAGCAATTAATGCATTGTTCCTAATACTCAATTCATGTTCGGTCTGAACTATTTGAAAAGTTAAAGAAAATAGATAGAAAATTTTGTATTCATAATAAACTAAATTTGCTAGCAGTGAAATGGGAAGTTTTCGTCAGCATCATACATCAGTAGTGTAGTTATTATTCTTTAATAATTCAATTATATAATAACTCATCCACTATATTATTTTATAAGAAGTACTCTGTGACTAATTGCGATTAAATTTACAGTTGACTCATGAAGAATGTCTTTTTTTTTTAACTTATAAAGGCTCAAGTTTACATTGTTTTATATTTATAATGTATGTAATGCATATTTCAGGATGTTCTTACACTACATAAAAAATGGATCTAACCGTCTTGCCATGTGCTCCTTGGTCGTTGTTTATCTTATTTCTGTTTACATATGTTTTGCAAAATGTTCATTAATCAATGGAGTCTTTTTTTTTATTGGTCTTTATAGGCTAGACCATAGGCAACGATACAGAGAAGAAAAGGTTTCAACCTTTTTTTCCGTTCCTTTCAATGAGCCTCAGAGCATTTCTTTGTTGGGAGTGAACGGAAAAGGCTGTGACAAATGAATGTGAAACAAAAGGCGTTAACAATGGCTCCAGAACATGGCTTTTATATTGAGAAGGAGAAACTTCGACATAAACCATTTCTGTCTTCTTTTTCTAAATTTGTGTAGCAAATGTCATCTAGATTATGTGAATCAAAGTATATCATTGATGAAGTTTAAGGTATTAATGCCGAAGTTAAGTGATAAAGAAAAATTAAATCAAATTTCTTTTTAATTACCGTTACCGTCGTTGTGAAAAATTGTAAAGTACATCATATATATATCTATATATATATATATATATATATATATATATATATATATATATATATATATATATATTCACATGTCGGTTTTTCATTTTTCAAGTCTCTATGCTAAGCAAATTCAAAGGTTAAGAATCCATATTTTTCATATGCAAAATTGGAAATGGTAAGAAATTAACATTCTATTCAAAATAGGGTTGAAACAGAATCAACACACATTACCAACATCCCTCAACATACATTTTTGTCACTTATATTTTACACTTTACGATATTGGAATTCACAGTTATATGTCTGAAAATATTTATATTATACCGCATTAATAAGATTTTACTTTATAAAGATTAATACTGAGATATTTGCTTCCGATCTAATTTCACGTCAAAATATAATAATGGCGTCTTCCTTAGGCAGCAGCATCTTTGCCAATATTTTCTAGGAATTTGTTTTTCATCTCTTGTGAAAGATGAGATACACAAACAAATAAGCATCACCTCGTTGCACTACGTGATTATTGTTGACAGACGTTAAGGTTGATATGCAAATTATGCTATCTGACGTTAGAAATCTAATTATCAATCTTAAAATAATTAGCAATGTATTGTTTTGGTTTTAAAACATTAAAGCTTATGCAAGATCGTCTAGAATAACCGAAACGTTTTTATGTCGTAATAGATATGTTTATATTTCAAGCAAAAATATATAATGCGATATATATTTAGATTTTTGCTTTCAAAGTACAACTTACTTAACGGGGTGTGGAGTATCCTTCTTTCACAGGCAATACAATTTTACAGTACGTACCCAAACGATATCTTGAGGAATACGAAAGGATATCAATGCTACGTTTTTTTCCAACAGAAAAGTCCTTTAAAAACTAGTTTCTATTTCTATTTCATATTTCTTTGTCTTCCCCAAAAGAGAAAGACTTTCTGTATGCAGTGTAACAACAAAGAAAAGATTGGCGGCTGGGGAATGAAAGAAATAAAAGAAAAAAAACGTATGCAGCACTCAAAACATTTCTCACATTTTTATCTTTGTTTGCGGCCGCTGGATTTCGTTTCTAAAATGTTAACTGAATTTCACTATTTTCTATTTACAAGTGAATAACCTCTATATTGGACATTTCATGTTGTTTTCGATCGTTTCTTTCTGCCCCCTTCCGTTTGTTTTCACTCACTTGTAAACAGGAAGCATACACAGAAATACTCTAAGTAAGTCAGGCTACTGTGATTATTCTGGAAGGAAAATAATATTTTCGTATGTGAGGGGTTTTTCCCAAAGTTCAGAATTTTTACGAAGTCTTTCATTCAATCGAATACTATGAAAGCCTGTGGAAAAAATGAGAGGAATGACATACTCAAGACGATGGTTTTTTTTTTTGTGATAGCAAATTACTTCAGACTGGAAGGCCATATAGATAATTAAAACTATTCCATACATATTAATTGAATCCAGACAGCCCCATCGCCCCCGGGGACCCCTGCCAAAAAAAAAAAAAAAAAAAAAAAAAAACAAAAAAAAAAAAAAAAAATCCTGCTCAACCCCGCAGAGACATATCGTCGACAGAATTTAGACAGGCTTTTATTTGTGATATTAATAAATTTCCTGCAAAAATTAAACTTATTTTAATTTTCAACCTTTTGATCATAAATTAATGGTACATGAGGAATTTCTAACAATTTATTGCTGTAATTTTCCATACTATGGTCCCTGTTGAATAGTAAGAATTCTAAGGGACTTGAATACTATACTGTGCTTTATGGTGAATTTGTCGACTGCGCAAGAAATAGCTGTATACATTTAAAAAAACGTGAAATCAAGAATTACTTGAACTAAGTAAAAAAATTCCATTACATCCTAAACGTTAAAGAAACTTACATACAAGCCTCCTAAACTTTCATTTATTATGCCATTATAAATATGAATATAAAATAAACTTAGATATAAAATTCTATGACATCTTGTTATTAGAATACAACAATTGAAAACTCTCAGTTTTTCAGGTTCCATTAGTCTAAAATTGTTCTTCTCAGAGAATTTAACGCTTTGGCTTGTATGAAAATTCGGGAAATATCCCGTGAAGCTTTCTATTTTATAGAGTTTAAATGGTTCAAAGAAATTAATATCCTGATTACCATTGTCGGCGTCTATACTATTTTTGTTTTGTAAAAAAGAAAAAAAAATCTTCATTATTGCATTATTATTGTCATCATTATTATCGCAACTATGAGTACTGATATTGATCGCAGTACCAGTGAATGAATTTCTTCTTATTTTTACGATCTAAAACTAACTGTAGGCAAGGGACACCAAACAGCAATCAACAATCTAAGTTGAACCAAATGGAATTAGGATTCCACTCAATTCGTATTTGTATGCTATCCTTCTCTCAGGAACAGCCCTGCCCCTGACGTAAATACTCTCTCTCTCTCTCTCTCTCTCTCTCTCTCTCTCTCTCTCTCTCTCTCCATGCACCCAAAACGTTGAGTTGCCACGCTCTTCTAATTCTGTTACTGCCTTTCTTCTTTAAGAAGTCCACGGAGAGCTTTTCAATGAAGCACAATTTTCAAACTTTTGGGAAATAGTTTAGCTAAGAAGAGGCCGGAAAAACTATATAAGGATGAGGGAGAGACAGTTTATGTTTATATTTTAGTATTTAACAGTTAATCAGTTATTTACTACTTGCTGATACATGCTAAGTTTTGGAGACATTTTTATTATCATTCTGGGATAACATATGCATAGACTCAGATACACATAGATACATTTACACATACACACATACATATACATGTGTGTGTATCCATTAGCATTGTCTCCCTCAATTAGGATTGTCTAAAATATCATTATTTAGCGTTTATTCACATTAACACTTTATTAATTAAGACAAGGCCACCTCATGAGTACTAGGAGCAGCTAATGACTTTTCCTTCTGCTATTGTTTATCAGTGTGTGGTTAAAATGCCATTAAACTGAAAAATCTTTCCCTTCGGTTTACCTTTATTATATTAGGTCCACTAAAGACTCCTAAGTAGTAAGTGAAGGCATCGACGACCACACATAAAGTGATATTTGGGTAGAACGGCAAATTCCTGGAAAAGAACTCCACCACACACAGTTTTGTTGGCAGGAACCTGGCGATTATTGCTTTGATTGCTATCAAGAACATGGACAAAAGAAGAAACTGTGAAAATAACTGGGCCTCTTAAAATTCCCTTTCTTGTGACTCTTTGCGCCTAAATTCAATTTTACAGGAGATTCGGGGAAACATGCCTAAGAATGTCTTTGACTTTCTATATCATCAGTTATCTAGTAATGCCGAGTTATTGCCAGTTCTATGCCATGAAAAGTTACTTGTGCTTCAGCAATGCTATGCTCAAGGAAATTAAGGTCAAGTTGGTAATATCTAAACTTTTATCATTTTGAGAAGATCCCTGTGTAATTTGACTTGCATTTCTTAAGGCTGTGTTACCAATACCTGTCCTTTCAAGTACACATATACACTATCAATTCATCTCATAACTTATTACATACTTTACACAGAACAGTGGCATTGGTCACTGAAACGTAATATCAAATACTAAACATGTCTGAATGGGTTATAGAAATGATTGGAGGTTTAGTATTTTCAGTTAACTGATAATAACCATTCAATCCAAACAAGCTGGTGAAAAATTTAGCACGGGTTACACCATCTACATTAATAACACTTGAAAGAGGATAAGTACTTTATTGGTTCAGACCTTGATTTTTCAGTTAACTTTGCACAAATGTCATTCTTTGTTTGGGTGATGCCTGTCTCTTATTACTCAAGAGTATTTAGGGGACTTCATACAACAGAAACGAAAGTTTCTCAGCTTTATATATTGTATATTTCACTTTAGATATTACTTTGAAGCTCAAATTATGTAATTACTTCTGTGCCGTGCAATTTTGTGTGTGTTTTTTTTTTTCTTTTGGTAATGAAGTATACGATTATAGGTTTTACTCAGAATGCAAGCAAATTCCCAAGTAAAGTCCCACAACAAAGTTAGTTTACTAATTTCTTATAAAAGAACTATCTGCAAGATTGAACATTTGGTTCTAAATTCATGACAGGATTATGTTGGGTGCCTGATTTCCTTTGATATCTTATTAATTAACTCATGAAGTTGCGAAAACTTTTCTTATCTCTGACAGTTTTGGAAACTTTCTTTCTGTTATTAGGAATTCTTTTTGAGATGTTTTCTTTTATGTCAAGATTTGTCGTATATGTTCTATCAAAAAATCATCTAGAAGGGCGATATGCCTATTGTTGCAAATTTACTTTAAATTAGTATATAAGGAAGTTTTCTCCAGATCGGTTAGAGTTTAACAATAAACATCCGTAGGCATGCCTATGGTCCATCGTACCTTCCAAGGCATAATGAGTCTGATGATGATATACTAAAGCCATATCATTGATAATGTTAAAACTTTCAAGAGTACAGAGGCTAAAATCACTTATGATGTTGGTATCTGAATCAAATTTTTGTATTCAGGATCCTAGTTGCAGAACAAATGATGTTAGCAAATTGCATATATATAGTACAGGATTTGGTAAGACAATCCACAAAGTCAATATTAATTTTCTCCAAAAAGTCCTCAGAAACGTGTATCAATATCATAACAGTTCTTTTGTTATCACACCTAAAATGAGAACATCAGGTATCTTTCTTATCACCTCTTGTTTCACAAACACATATACCCTTAACAAACCTATTATAACTCTCGTAGCAGGTTCTTATAACTGTTCTTTAGTGGCAGTAAGTTCTCTCGTAGAAAGCTCAGAAAATACTACGTGAAGTATATTATGCCTTAAAATAGCAACATTAAACAAAAAAATATAAATCAAACTATTTGCAAGCAAGAAATAATAAAAAATATTTAAGCTAAAATATGATTATAATATGAGGCCTGTTAGTGAATTTTCATAGTTTGGGACGAGGTTAAAGTAACTTATATCAAAGAAAGTGTCAATTGATTTTAACTCGTACGAAATCTATTGTGATTATATGAATACAATTCCATCAGTATCAAAATAAAACTGAAAACATGTTAATGCAAATTACGTTATGATTAAATCCTATTCTTTCAGACTGGAGGCAAATATCATTTGAATTTTAGATACCATTAAAGACATCATTAATTTCTTCTTAAATATTCAATAATTATCATGAGGTAATAAATGTTATAATTTAGCTGAAATATACCTACGTGCAGGAAAACGTTATTATTATTATTATTATTATTATTATTATTATTATTATTATTATTATTATTATTATTATTATTATTATTATTATTATTATGCTACAACGAGTTTGTTCTGATATTTTATGGTCCGAAGAAATGGCTCATAAAATTAATAACTCCGCACTCTGGAATTCTCTGGAGATCCATTTTTGTGACGGTTGCCTTCCACTTTAAAACAAGAAGCACCCAGCGAGCGCAATTTGCAAAATGTGCAAATGTTCTCCGAGAAATAAAAGTATTCTAGAGAAACTAAAGCATTTGCTGAATAAAGGATGTGAACTCAGCGTAATTTCCAATTCAATACTCGAGTTTTCCTTCCCTCGTTTGCATGATTCATTTGGAATTTGTTAATGAGGAAAGTAAATGGACACATTTGTGCCTCTTTTTTCGTAGTTTTTTTTTTTTTTTTTTTTTTTTTTTTTTTTTTTTTTTTTTTTTTTTTTTTTTTTTTTTTTTTGGAAGAAGAGCGTTTCCACTCGTCCCTCCAAGTTTGCTTTTATTTTTGTTCAGTACCGAAAGTAACAATATTTCTTTCGCAATGGACAAACATAAAAGTATCAACGGTAGGAAAAAATAATAATCTTTATAATTTTCAGCACTATTACAAATGGTAGGACGAACTACAGACATAAAAAAAAATATCGCAGGGAAGTAAGGACGGTAATAAAAGCACTGTAAAAGATCTGAAACGGAACTAACTAGTCAGAAAATAATATTAATTTATGAAGCACTGGTTTCATTATCCCGACATGATAGTTTTTTTTTTTGGGGGGGGGGCGGGGGGTGGGTGGGAGGGGCAAGGACAAAACCTTATTAACTTAATCCAAGTAAAGCATTTCAGCTTTTAGAATTTATCATGTAATGGGATACCTAAATACGAATGTTCCTTTTTAAAGCAATAAATAATCTTAAAACTGAGATTGGCTAAGTTATCAGTGATTTTCCATGTTTAGAGATACACAATAACTTAAAAATGTTGCCTAATACCTGACGTCGTAGTAGAATTTAGATAAACTCTGGCAATTATTAATGGACAATCAGGCACACAAAGGTGAATGATACAGAGTACGTAAGGAGTATTATTTAGTGGCTAATGATTTATCTTGATTATTTTAATCTTGATTTCTTACTTTGGTTTACGGTTAATGCTGTTTTAGATACGTTCCTCTCAGGAAAATGTAAAAAAAAGTAAGTAGAAGGATGAATTGTTTAACGTGATTTATCATAGGGAAGTTGACCGTCTCAGAGACCAAATTGACTTTGAATCAGATATCATTTTGTGAGCATAAGTAAGAGTTGTTTCTCCCTTTTTTTTTCTATTATTTTCTGCACTTATTTATCCTGTACAAAATAATGTAATGGATTAATTATCGGGTTACCTTTTAATTACAGAGGTATGTTTGAGAAAATATGTAGCAGAAATAACATGTCACTTCACAGCCTTTTTAATTTTCTAACTGTTTTCCGAGATGTTGCCAACAAAATAGTGGTAATAAATTAATCTCCAATTAAACACTTAATATACATAAAAGTGATCTCGAGTCATTGTACCTACTGCTTCTAATAAGATTTAGCCTTATACGCATCACGTCGTTATGACATAAAAGTGGAAAATTAAGGAACACGAAATAGAGCATAAAATTAGGTGAAATGAAAAGAGCATTGCAGTAGCAAGTGGAACACTGAGCCAGCAATGAATGTAATTTTGTTACGGCATTCCAGAGGACTAATTCCATTTTTCTTCATTAGAAGTCTTGCCTGTTTTCTCTTTCAGCTCCTCTGTACAATGTATTATTTTTTTCTCAAAGTAGTGGCGGTTGTAAAAGAGAGAAGACATTCAATTGTAAATTATAAGGTTTCCGGACGAGATGGCAAAGAGAATTATTCTCAGAATGACGGTGATCGTGGGAATGTTTCAAACTAGAATTCTGTTAAAAGCTGGTCACTTTATGCTTTAATGTTATAATGCCATATATTTAAACACTCCCTATTCCTTATTGAAAAATAAAATCATTGATAATCATATGACTATGGTCACAACTTTAATTAATTCTATAAATCAAATTTTAAAAAATTATGTTTCTGTCAGTATTATTCAGTGACTATGTGGGACCTAGCAGGTTTGGCTGTGCCTTGAATCTATAACAATAACCAAGAACATCAGTTCTATATGATAGTAAATCGTTTTAAAATCACTGCCTTAAAGGGCATTTCGAATTGACGTTAACTGTATTTATATTCAGACTTAACACAAACACATTCACAAAACAAAACGAGCTATGCTATGAGTAATGATACTGCTCCATTTGCATGCGTTTAATTTTATGGATGTGCATAATATCATAAGTGTTATACTACTCATGAAAATTTAAATTTCATATATAAAATAATATTAAAATGTTCCTCATTTTATTGCATTTAGAGTTACTGTTGTCTCTACGACTCTCTGGTTTGGTAATGGTGAGATTTGGAAACGCGTTCATTCCTAGAAGGGACCAATTAATTTATTCCTGTCTTTTTCTTATGAAAATCATCATGCAATTACACATTCAATAATTCTTGTATTTGAATGTTTATTTGTTTCCAAAGAATCATGTTTTGCTTATTATTTTATTTCATATATGTTCATGGATTTCAATAAAAAACGCTATTGAAGGAGGAAGATTTCAGAACGTAATTTACTTCTTTTTAATTACGAAAAACAAAAGGTTTGTCATTCATTTGTTGGAGAAGTTTTCACTTAAGTTTCTCATTATAAGTTTCCCAAGCACGTTCCATCAAGGGAAATATTCCTTTTTCACTTCTTGGTGAAGTTGAGAAAGTCTCGCTTTGATGAATTGAGGCAAAAGTTTTATCAATCAACTTCTAGTGATTCCTTTAATGAAACCTTTTTTCTTTCCGTCCTATTTTGAGTTTGATGACTATTGCCTTTTCCTAGAATCATAAGAGCGAAATCTCGATGCTTCCAGCAAGAGTCTTTGTAAAACTTCTCACTCCAGAACGTATTGTAGGTCTCATTTTACATGTTTAATCAATTCTTCTTTCAAATATTGTTCTTACTAAAGAGACAGACTGACAAGAAAAGAAACCTTTGGCTTAAGAGGAATTATTAAAAGTTTAGGGAAAAAATTTGCTGTTTACGGATTACAATCTGCTGCAGTCATCAATTTAAATCGTTACTGAAAAGACGGACTAACAATAGAAAACAAATATCATGGCTATGGAAAGCTTAAGGTTAGGTAATAATGCCTAAACACATGATAACATTATTTTGTTGTTTACGGTGATATATTAATCTGAAGCGGTAAAGTTCTCTCCTAAGAACATCTATTTATTGGAAAAAGTCTAGACTTATATACACAACGTAGGTTTTGATATGTAATATATGACTTAATCATGTTTGGCTTATACCAGGAGCAGATTTCACAATATTTAACTGCTTGGTAAGTCAGCAATGTTTTTATAACAATCTGATATAATATAATTTGGATTTTTATTACCTTTCATTTGATTCCATTTTATAATTTTTTTTGTATTCCTTGATGAACAGTTCTCCCTTAAGTTTGTTCGAAATATATGCATAGCAATTGCCGAAAAGAAATACTTGGAAAATTACTTACTATCCAACAAATTCCCCCCCCCCCCCCCCTCTCTCTCTCTCTCTCTCTCTCTCTCTCTCGCTCTCTCTCTCTCTCTCTCTCTCTCTCTCTCTCTCTCTTGAAATCATCAGCTGAAAACCGTTATGGACAAAGTCAACGAATAATCAATTATATGATGGCTCAAAAGAAAAATCAGCCTGGAGAGAGAGAGAGAGACTATTTATAGGAAATTGGGATATATAAATAAATAGATATAAGGGACACACAACATAAGATTAGCAAACCTGAATTCAGGATTTTTCAGCAGAAAGCAGGGAGGACTGACTTGCTCCTCGCTTAAACATATGGGATCAGAATATTCCACGTTTTGATAGTAGACAAAATAAAACTACCAGCAAACTGAGTAGTGGGCACAATTTTCCGTGTCGAAAATGATGATAATGGTTGCAGGTCCACAATAATATAACATCTGATATTTGGTCTTTAATAGATATTAAACGTTTTCGAATCTTGTACTAGGTTCATCTTCAGTCAAGTGATTTGACTTGACTGAAGATGAACCTAGTACAAGGTTCGAAAGCTTTTAATATCCATTAAAGTCAATATATCACATGTTATATTATTGAGGACCTGCCACCAGTAGTAAACCTGGTGCTTGAAACCGCCATATTGTTGGCAGTAGCAGCCTGCCTGGTGCTGCAACATAAGGTAGCTAGGTTAGATAAGAGAAGTGTAAAGGATATTTGTCGTTGTAGTACATTTTCTGCAATGAACATAATGAACTCATTTTACGTCTATGCCACAAGTCAACCTCAAGAGTTGACAAAATTAACTTGATTGATGACATGAC
>NC_061108.1:89537908-89550408 GCF_015104395.2 Macrobrachium nipponense
ATATCTAATTGATATATTTTCATATATGTACCGAAGGGGAATTTTTAGTTGATAGTAATTTCGTCCCTTCATGGGATTGAACCACCGTCCAGTGGATGGGAACGAAATCAGGACGGACAGTGACGTTATCAAGTCGGCCAACTGAGAGGCTATAAGTTTATGTCGATTCTGACCTTATAAATCACTGCCGTCGAACTCAGTGTTTTCGTAATTAGAATCGATATGAAACCGCCTCTACCATGTTAGCCAATTCGAACGTTTGACACACGTAGCCTTGTTATGAATAATTATCACATCACCGTGATTCATATATATCATTCGAGCTATAAATGTCATATAATATCTAATTCGCTCTACCACGGAATTGATATATTTTCTTATAAATACCAAAGGGGAATTTTTAGTTGATAATAATTTCGTCCCCTCATGGGATCGAACCACCGTATAGTGGACGGGAACGAAATCAGGATGGACAGTGACGTTATCAAGTCGGCCAACAGAGAGGCTATGAGTTTATATCGATTCTGACCTTACAAATCACCGTCGAACTCGATGTTTTCATTATTAGAATCGATATGAAACCCCCTCTACCATGTTAGCCAATTCGAACGTTTGACCCACGTAGGCTTGTTATGAATAATTATCACATCACCGTGATTCACATATATCATTCGAGCTACAAATGTCCTTTAATATCTAATTCGCTCTACCTTGGAATTGATATATTTTCATATGTGTACCGAAGGGGAATTTCATAGTTCATAATAATTTCGTCCCCTCATGGGATCGAACCACCATCCAGTGGACGGGAACGAAATCAGGAGGGGGTTTCATATCGATTCTAATTACGAAAACACCGAGTTCGACCGTGATTTGTAAGGTCAGAATCGATATAAACTCATAGCCTCTCTGTTGGCCGACTTGATAACGTCACTGTCCATCCTGATTTCGTTCCCGTCCACTATACGGTGGTTCGATCCCATGAGGGGACGAAATTATTATCAACTAAAAATTCCCCTTCAGTACATATATGAAAATATATCAATTCCGAGGTAGAGCGAATTAGATATTAAAGAACATTTGTAGCTCGAATGATATATATGAATCACGGTGATGTGATAATTATTCATAACAAGGCTATGTGGGTCAAATTTTCGAATTTCCTAACATGGTAGAGGGGGTTTCATATCGATTCTAATTACGAAAACACTGAGTTCGACAGTGATTTGTAAGGTCAGAATCGATATAAACTTATAGCCTCTCTATTGGCCGACTTGATAACGTCACTGTCCGTCCTGATTTCGTTCCCGTCTGCTGGACAGTGGTTCGATCCCATGAGGGGACGAAATTATTATCAACAAAAAATTCCCCTTCGGTACATATATAAAAATATTTATATTCCGAGGAAGAGCCAATTAGATATTAAAGGACATTTGTAGCTCAAATAATATGTATGAATCAAATAATAATAAAAACATTTCAAGTTTGCGAAAAATATATATTCCGACATTTCATGAAATCTCGAAGAATTTTTTGTTTGGTAGTTATATCGATATTTGATTTCTCTGGAACGGATAAAACCAATGAAGGTTATTATTGCTTTTGTAATAAGGAGATATGTTCACATTTTTTTTATATTAATGATTCACATTAACTTTGAATGCATCTTAGTTCTTAGTTTCGCTTATAAGATATAAAAGAATATGTGCGTGTGCTTTCACTATTATTGCCTAGTCGTCAAACTTAACTGTGTTTACAGAGCCTGAGAACGAATAACATTCTTATGAAGTGATTATGAGAAGAAGAAATAAATTTTTTACAGCTTGGCGAAATATCCCTGAAGATGGGGACTATGCATGGTAGACCAAAGATGGAAGACTTTATGTCTCCATCGGAGGGCTTAAAGAGAAGTTGTCAAGATTTATATGTACATAAAGTTGAGCCAGGCACAGCTGCTCTTCCAAGATTCACTACCTTCATTCTCCATAAAGAAGGTTACACCAATAAAAATGAATATAAAAAAAACGAGAACACATTCCATCTTCCTAGAAAATGATACAAAGCAAAAGTAAAAGTAAATCCAGATTATATTCAGGTTATCATAAGGAAAGTTATTTCATACAAAGGGGTAACTGTTGCATTATGATTATATTACTAAAGAAAAGAGAGAAATAATTTTGTAGAGTTTTACATTAATTATGTACTGTATCAAGTTATTTTTTAATTTCCCTCGGAATTTCGGTGCTTGGACTCTACTAATTAAAAGTCACATGAGAACTGTGTCCAGTGCATTAATTAGGAAAATACTATGCTGACAAAAGTAGACCATTCTCGCCTTAGTCCTCTCTCTACTTACGAAGAGAAGACTGAAATGCTCGTGAAAGTTCATTCTTGAAAAGACCTTTTTATAAGCAATAATACACACATACATATACACATATCTATATACATACATAAATATATATATATATATATATATATATATATATATATATATATATATATATATATATATATATATATATATATATATATATATATATATAGTATATATATATATATATAAATATATATATATATATATATATATATATATATATATATATATATGTGTGTGTGTGTGTGTGTGTGTGTGTAGGTGTGTGTATGTATGTATGTTTGTTTGTGTACGTATGTAATCTCCTATATATATATATATATATATATAATAATTATATAATTATATAAATATATAAATATTTATAGATATAATATATTCATTCAATTTATAACTATTTAATTCATTCATTATTGATCCAATAATTCACCCCAAGGAAATTATAATATTAAAAATATATATAATAATTTAATAATAATATATTAATATATATTATATAATTATATATATATATATATATAATTACATTCATTCATTTAAACTAATTTAATTCATTCATTATTGATCCAATAATTCGCCCCAGGAAATACTGTGATAGATACAGTATTAATATTAGTGCTATATTGAGTATACCAGCTTCCAATCTTTGCTGATCTAGGCTTTGACCGAAATTCGTCTTTAGCTAATTTGTTGTTTGTCTCTTACTGTTCCCCTGTGAATTTCAGCTTAAGACAATAACCTAAATGTATTAAGAAAGTCTAGTTAGAGGTTTGTCCCCTAAGGTTCTAAACGTGTAATTTTCTTTAAATGCCCTTATGAAGCATTATTTTTCCCTCAATCTAAGTATCACAGAAATTTTTAAATTATAAAAAAATGTCGTTTGTATTCGGCACGTATGAAATTTTCTCTCTGGAAACTGGTGAAAATTGTAGGGAAGTCTATTGGCACTGATGAGTGAGTTTTCCAGGTATCGACGTCTTACACCGGCGTCGTTACTCATTATTGACAGAGTTGCAATTCTCCGGTATTCTGCGAACTTTATCATTTTGTAAGAGCCGGAACTCGATCATTTATCTCTAAAAGACGGAGAGATTTATGACGATATTTTTTCTTTCCTTGGCCAGACCATGAACCCCAAAATTTGGGCAATGGAATTGAAATATCATTTGTTATTCAACAGCGTCGTTTCTTTCCTAGCTCTAGAGCAGGGTTTTTAACAAGGTGTACCCACGCCCCTTGGGGGTATGAGAACCACATGCTGGGGGTACGGGATATGATCTCTGGATATTTGTATAATTTGATTTTAATGTGTCAATGTATACATGGTGCATTTTGTAAATAAATAACTATAAACCTATATATATATATATATATATATATATATATATAATATATATATATATATATATATATATATATATATATATATATTATATATATATATATATATATATATATATAGTATATATATTATATATTTTATTTTCTTGTATGCTCTAATCTTAGCTATTCACACCTAAGTTATGTATTAAACTAAGTATATTAAATTATACGGTCAAAAATAGAACTCAAGTGGACTTAAGCAAAGGGGGTAGAGAACCATTCATTGGTGGCCTGGAGTCATCGAAAGGTAATAACCCCTGGTCTGGGAGATTTTCCAGAACTCTCCACTTCTTAGAACGAAAATCCAATATCCTGCAATTTTTCTGATAATATTTGTATGTGGCAACGCCGTCAGGGGACAGTTGCTTACCATCATCGTCTCAGGAAATGAAAAATTTCTTGCGCATATTATACTTCATAAATAGGAAATATCTATAATTCATATGTAACACGTCATTAAAATCAAATTGTAAAATAGCAAGTACCGTTCTTACGATGCAATAGCAAATGAATTTGATCGGCATTGACAAGGTTTGGAGCTCTCTACAGGATTTCGTTATCCTTGATGCAAAAGACTCTATTCTAAAGTTCATCCACCTTCTGCGTTCAAGTCTTACATTTTCCTCCCTTCCCCCTCACCAATCAACGGCCCCGCCCCCCTCCCCCGTTTTTTATATATCATTCTTTTCGGGGTATGGATGTTGTTAGAGGTGAATGAATTAGAGTCCAATTAATTACCCATGCCTCGCCTTCTACCATTGTTGATACATGCATGCATGCTTACATACATACATTTGTAGGTATGTATGTATGTATGAATGTATGTATGTACTTAATCGTCTGCGTGACCACTCGTGTGATGGCAAAAACTGTTGTAAAAATCAAGTGAATACAACTCTCTCTCTCTCTCTCTCTCTCTCTCTCTCATTACATACTTATATGTGTATACTGATGAAACTCACAAAATATCTTGTAAATTACGAAAAATGCAAAAACAAACAGCTCAAAAAATCTACCTGATAAAGAATGAAATATGGAGCATAGCATTAAGAGCTGGGAAAAATATTTCTTCTGGGATACAAACACGAGGACTCATTAAAAAGGTTAAACCTTCCCTATTCTGTTTTTTAAACATTAATTAAATTTTTAAAGTTTTCTCTTCTTAAATCTATTGAATTTTAATTCCGTTGTCTACCTGCCGGAGGAAATACGTCCCATTTGTTATTCCTGGAAAAAATAGAGATCTATATGACGTGTTATTTTGAAGAGTAGATTGAGGACATTCTCTCTGAAAGAGATATGGGTAACTATTATTTTCACAAGGCACATTGTTATTCTTTGTATGAGATAGTATGTCGTGCCATGAAGAGCCTCAAAATTTTACATTATTGCCTATTGTTTACTTGTAAAGCATGGTAGTCAACTCCTTCTTTTCGTATATCACCATGAAAGTTTGTTTCTTTATTCAAAATCATTTGCGGTTAAAAACTGTTATTGGGTCCACGGAGAGAATAATACCATAAAAACTTGTATTTCCTCCAAGTGTTAAAAGAGTCGCTACAGATAGTATATTTCGTAACATATCTTAGATCTTCAGTGAAAAACAATATATATTATTCAGCTGTTTAACTCTGTTGACGACAATTTCCTGTACCTCTTGTTAATGTAACTAAACTTTTGTTCTTCTATAAACACGGCCGCCAACTCTTCAGTAATTTAACTGTGTCTATACCTCTAAAAAAAAAAACAAAAAAATAAAATAAACTTCAACATACGAACTGTATGCTTATTTTTTTTATTGTCAGTCATACTTAACCTTTGAATTTTTCTTCTAAAAATTATGATTTAAAATAAATCATAAAATTATTTTTATCAAAGGATATCAGTAGATGCTGAGAAAGTGAACTACAATGGTATTTTATAATTATTTTTCGTTTAATAGTGCATGCAAACGAACTCACTCATTTTACAACAAGTTTTCGTCCTACTCAAAAATATATAGACCTACTAGACTAAAATATCTCTTTCCAGAATGGATTAGTGTGCCTGTTTTATGATTTACTTAGAATGTATCTAACCTAATACTGGTGGCTATCGGTAATATCTTAAAATTTGTTCTTCACAGTCTTCATGATAAAAAACAAAGGCATTTCTATTATTACCATCACTACACTTTCAGCTGACGTATTTCCTGAGTAGGTGCCTACTAAATAAGACAAGCAATTGGTTAGGTCCCCAAACAGCTGAGTCTCAAAAATGATCAGTTTCCAAGAATAGAAATTTCAGACGGGAAAAAGTACTAACTTCCAGGCTTTATATCTCAGCATTTTGGTTTCGGGAGAATAACTAAAAGAGCTTCACTCCAAAGAAGATTAGTAACAGTTGGCTGGCCACATCCTCGCATTCTCAAAAAAGGTACATCGGATTGTGAAACTTCAGAGTAGAACATCTAAGTGAGATCTCTCTCTCTCTCTCTCTCTCTCTCTCTCTCTCTCTCTCTCTCTCTCTCTCTCTCTCTCTCTCTCTCTCTATATATATATATATATATATATATATATATATATATATATATATATATATATATATATTATATATATTCCAGTCAGCAGATATATAGACTGCAGGAGGGTCCATGATAAACATGTTGTTAAAAAGGCCAAGTTTATTAACAGCAAAAAACGTTTCGCACTACTCAGTGCATCATCAGTCTGTGAGAAGTAAAAGACACAATAAAATACATTATTAACATAAAAGGAATTCACAATGTAATTAAAATTTACAAATTAAAACATTAAAAAGTAAAAGCATAAAAAGCACATAAAACAGAAAACCAAAAGAGACTATCAAAACGCCAACCGTCCATAAGCAGGAGAGAAGAGAGAATGACATACAATGGCGTCCAAGGACATACGACAACTATGCCAGATACAAAGTTGCTGAGGAAGTATTACTATTGAGAGAGGGAACCAGTCTTTTGATATATAATGATTCTAAAGTTGTTAAGTGGTCTGGGTCCCTTACATAACCAATTATTGAGAAGTGTTGTTTCAGGACTTCGGGTTTGCATAATGCGGCATGATTTCTAATATTAGAAAATTCTGGCTGCTTGATTCTTTGGCCATTGCGAAAGCTAAAACCCAAATGGTTGCAATATCTGACCTGCAGTAACCGCGTCGATCCAACGTAAGAGCCCGGACATCCAGGGCATGTGAATTTATAAACCACATTGGATCGCATGAAGCACTGCAGGCGATCTTTGAAATTAAAAATGATCCTATTGTACATGGGTTGTTGGAGATAAGTTTTACGTTAAGACAGGGGATTTCTTGTTCAATTATTCGTGTGAGATTGAAGGAGAATTTAGAGTCAGACATATACGGGATTGAGGCATAGAACAATTTTTTGGGAACATCAAAGTTGACTGTTGGAGGTTGTAAAAATTGTGTTAATAACTTATTGGTGATTTTATAAACTATATCTTGTGGGTAGGAGTTTCTCTTGAAAATGTTGAATAAATAGACTATTTCTTTGTGAAATATTTGCCAAGTTGAAGAATATTTTAGAGCTCTATGGATCAAGGTGTAAGTGGTATTAAGTTTGAAAGAATATTGACAAGAGCTATAGTAGTTATTGGCTAAGCCCGTATATGCCCGCTTTCTATAAACAGAAGTAGTGTACTCGGAATTATGTCTCGTTACATTAATATCTAAAAATGGAAGACTACAGTCGCTCTCTACCTATATGGTAAATTGAATGTTTGGATGGAGTTGATTAAAATAAAGAACATTGCCAAGAGTGCTGGAACAAAACAAAAGTGTCATCAACATATCTGCTATAAAAAGACGTTTTAAAATTATGATTACACTGGTTTAAAAATTTCATTTCAAGGTCAGACATAAAAAAGCTGGCAAAAATGGGGCCCAGAGGCGACCCCATGGCAAGTCCATCGACCTGCGAATAGAGTTGCTTATTGAAAATGAACATTGAATCTTGCACTGGAAGTTCAAGTAGCTGTTTAAAGATTGATCTGTTAAAACCATGAAAAACTGTATCTTCGCTAATAAAAACCTTATCTAGAATAATATTGATAGTTTCATTAAGTGGGACATTAGTAATAGTATCCATCTTGGTTGGCAATTTGCTGTTGGAATTCGTACCCATTTTTTAAAGAAAATTCATTGCTACTATATTCAGAAAGTAAACCGGCTAAAACTTTGGAGACAGAGAACGAAGGACTATTAAAGGCAGCCATAATGGGTCTAAGAGGCTTGTGAATTTTGGGTTGGCCATACAAAATACTGAAAGAATTACCCCACTTATTATCCCAAAATGTTAGTATGTCATCCACGTGGATGAGATACGTGGATGACATACTAACATTTTGGGATAATAAGTGGGGTAATTTTAATGAATTCCTCTCAAAATTAAACGCATTAGTGCCCAGCATCAAATTTAAAGTTGAATGGGAAACAGACAACAAAATTCCTTTTCTTGATGTTTTAATAATCAGAGACACGACAGATTACCATATACAGAAAACCAACGTTCTCACTTTCATATATTCACTACTTTTGCTATCATGACAATACTATCAAGATAGGTGTAGCTAGCAACCTATTCTTAAGAGCCTTACGAATTTGTTCCCCAGATTTCCTGGAAAAAGAATTTGAACTAATTCGCAAGCAACTTTCATCTTTAAAGTATCCTGACCATATAACTGAGAAAGCAATTCAAAAAGCAAACGTAATTTTCTACCGACCCCCTAAAGACAAGACCAGAGACACACCCAACAATAAAATAAAAATTCCCCACCTGGAGACGATTAAGAGAGTAACTCACACCCTTGGGAAATCCAACCCTTTTGCATTTACCTACCCAAATACCTTAGCCAAATCCCTGATTAACGTCCAACAAAAGACATCTCCCAAAGACTCTGGGGTATATGAGATCCCATGCCAGGACTGTGACCAATCTTACATCGGATTTACAGGTAAATCACTTCCCCATAGATTAATACAACACAAACGGTCAGTTAGGTATGGACAACAGAACTCGGCTATTTTCAACCATATAAATGAACATAACCATAGAATAAACTGGAATATGTCACGTGTAATTTATAGCAGCAACTGCCGGTACAAGAGTCAAATGATGGAATCGGCCTTAATAAAAGAGAAGCAGGTAATGAACATCTCAAAAGGGAATTGGACATCAGATATCGTCGACGCAGTGTTCATTCTTCAACCAACGCTTAAGAAGATTAAAGGAAGATTATCACGGGGGTGACCTAAATTGGCTTACTTGTGGACGAATCTCTTGGTATAAATACCACCTTTTCTGTAAACTTTTCTCATTCATATACCTGAGAGAGAGACAGCAGTCTCTGAAATATAGTACTTTTTCTCTCTACTTTTGGTGTTTTTATGGGCTCCTTTTATTAGATGGAATTCTGTTGTTACAGAACATTTTTACCAGTCATTGTCAGCCCATTATGGAATTCAACCGCCTTTCCACGATTCTTCACTCACTTCCAGAAGTCAAGCCAGTTTTCCGCAAGTTTTGAGAAAGAACTGAACAGACTACACCGGCTGAAAAACCAAAAACACTTTTTGGAAGAATGCCTCAAAGAACAAGTACTTCCAAAAATGTACGGATTCGGGAGATGGACTCTGCAATCAAACCCCTTCCCTCTATCACAACAAGATTTTCCTGGAAGAAAGAATCACCAGTACGAGAAACGACATCTTCGTGCTACGCAGATGATATATGGAACTCAATCTAATCTTCGCCTCCTCACTACGGACCACATATACAGGTATCTGATTTCATTCTGTTCCGACATTGCTGCCTATAATAGCGTGACTCATTTCCAACAGACTTTACGCAAGTTAAAAATAACCTAATAGATAATAGCGCATGGAATAATCTTGAACAACAAGACAAAGATTTAAACTTATCCAACACCCCCCCCCCCTTACTGTAAATCAACATTTAGTTTTAAATTTAGGCTTATCCTTTGCCCTTATGCCAGACCGCAAAAACAACCTAGACTTCATAGTGGCTTTTGATAAATTCATATCTGACAAAAACTACAGCCCGTGAAGAGATATGTTTAAAAGGAGTGTTACTAAATGCTTTAACTGACCTTCATAAGAAATATCTGTTCCCCGCAGATTCATGATAGCCATCCACTCGCTAAAAAAGTTAGATGTTATAATAAGTAGATCCGACAAAGACGCAAAATTGTAATAATTGACAAAGACTTCTACCTCGACAAAATCAACCAGCTCCTTAGCGACACAAATACTTACGAAAAACTGACGAAAAATCCCCTCCAGAACGTTCCCACAGAATTTTTTCGGAAAGTAAGATTAATCGGCCAACCAAAGACAAAAACAAAGGAGTATTGAACTATTAGAGAAATTTAAAGTAATTAATCCTAAATTACCCTTCTTTTATGGTCTTCCCAAAACTCACAAAGACAATCTTCCATTCAGACCCATCGTTTCATGCGCCGGAGCTTTCAATTACAAAATTTCTAAATGGTTAGCTGGCCTCCTCTCCTTTCTTTAGGCACTTTTTCTCCCAGTCACATCAAACATTCGGAAGACTTTTGTCACAAATCAGAGCAAGAACATATACCACTTCACAACATAAAACTTTTAACCGCCTTGACGTAGACTCCCTATTCACAAAAGTACCAGTACAGGACGTTCTTCAGTTTTTAAGGGTAAAAATTATCCCCTATTCAGATCATTTCCCTTTGGCACTTGACAAAATAATAAAGTTAGTTGAATTATGTGCATCTAATAACGTATTTTTCATTCGGGGAATCATTCTACAAGCAAAAAGTTTGGGTGTAGTATGGGTAGTCCCTTAAGTCCTATTTTAGCCAATCTGTACATGGAATACTTTGAAACTACAGTAATTAATGCAATAAAACCCAAAAACATGCTGTGGATGAGATACGTGGATGACATACTAACATTTTGGGATAATAAGTGGGGTGATTTTAATGAATTCCTCTCAAAATTAAACGCATTAGTGCCCAGCATCAAATTTAAAGTTGAATGGGAAACAGACAACAAAATTCCTTTTCTTGATGTTTTAATAATCAGAGACACGACAGATTACCATATACAGAAAACCAACGTTCTCACTTTCATATATTCACTACTTTTGCTATCATGACAATACTATCAAGATAGGTGTAGCTAGCAACCTATTCTTAAGAGCCTTACGAATTTGTTCCCCAGATTTTCCTGGAAAAAGAATTTGAACTAATTCGCAAGCAACTTTCATCTTTAAAGTATCCTGACCATATAACTGAGAAAGCAATTCAAAAAGAAAACAAACGTAATTTTCTACCGACCCCCTAAAGACAAGACAAGAGCACACCCAACAATAAAATAAAAATTCCCCACCTGGAGACGATTAAGAGAGTAACTCACACCCTTGGAAATCCAACCCTTTTGCATTTACCTACCCAAATACCTTAGCCAAATCCCTGCTTAACGTCCACAAAAGACATCTCCCAAAGACTCTGGGGTATATGAGATCCATGCCAGGACTGTGACCAATCTTACATCGGATTTACAGGTAAATCACTTCCCCAGAGATTAATACAACACAAACGGTCAGTTAGGTATGGACAACAGAACTCGGCTATTTTCAACCATATAAATGAACATAACCATAGAATAAACTGGAATATGTCACGTAATTTATTTATAGCAGCAATACTGCCGGTACAGAGTCAAATGATGGAATCGGCCTTAATAAAAGAGAAGCAGGTAATGAACATCTCAAAAGGGAATTGGACATCAGATATCGTCGACGCAGTGTTCATTCAACCAACGCTTAAGAAGATTAAAGGAAGATTATCAGCGGGTGACCTAAATTGGCTTACTTGTGGACGATCTCTTGTATAAATACCACCTTTTCTGTAAACTTTTCTCATCCATATACCTAAGAGAGAGACAGCAGTCTCTGAAATATAGTACTTTTGTCTCTCTACATTTTGGTGTTTTTATGGGCTCCTTTTATTAGATGGAATTCTGTTGTTACAGAACATTTTTACCAGTCATTGTCAGCCCATTATGGAATTCAACCGCCTTTCCACGATTCTTCACTCACTTCCAGAAGTCAAGCCAGTTTTCGCAAGTTTGAGAAAGAACTGAACAGACTACACCGGCTGAAAAACCAAAAACACTTTTTGGAAGAATGCCTCAAAGAACAAGTACTTCCAAAAATTGTACGGATTCGGGAGATGGACTCTGCAATCAAACCCCTTCCCTCTATCACACAAGATTTTCCTGGAAGAAAGAATTCACCAGTACGAGAAACGACATCTTCGTGCTACGCAGAGTGATATATGGAACTCAATCTAATCTTCGCCTCCTCACTACGGACAGCATATACAGGTATCTGATTTCATTCTGTTCCGACATTGCTGCCTATAATAGCGTGACTCATTCCAACAGACTTTTACGCAAGTTAAATAACCTAATAGATAATATCGCACGGAATAATCTTGAACAACAAGACAAAGTTTTAAAACTTATCCAACACCCCCCTTACTGTAAACATTTAGTTTTAAATTTAGGCTTATCCTTTGCCTTATGCCAGACCGCAAAAACAACCTAGACTTCATAGTGGCTTTTGATAAATTCATATCTGACAAAAAACTACAGCCGTGAAGAGATATGTTTAAAAGGAGTGTTACTAATGCTTTAACTGA
>NC_061108.1:89555408-89562908 GCF_015104395.2 Macrobrachium nipponense
TGTTTGCAAGAAATTCGAAACGCCACTCTTGAGCTTGGAGATCAAAGGATGTGATGTATTACAAATATTAAGACTCTCCAAAACACTTTTAGAATCCGAAATATATAACAAATTTCTTCTTCTCGGTACGATGAACAATAGCTAATGCTCATTATATGGCAGAAAGTTCTGCTGTATATACTGTAGCCGAATTTGGTAGTTTTGCAGCCTCACAAGAGTCTTCTGTAATTACGGCTAGCCCAACTCCCTCTCTTGACTTGGAACCGTCTGTATAAATTCTTATACGCACCATCATGAGTTACATCATGTTCTAAGAATAAACTCTTTGCCATTTTATCAGAAAGGTTCTTCTTGACCATAGTTTTGTTACAAACTTTTGCTTTAGGGATAAGCCATGGGGGAATCTAGAGGCAACTAACTGAGAAACATTCTGATTCTTTAGAGTATCATTATTCACTTCTTGATGTAGTTCTTATCTGGAAGGGGACAGATGACCTTGGTTTAAATTTCCTGTTGTCAAGTTGGCGCAATGACCTTATTGGAAGGATTTTCAGAACTGCTCTTTACGCGCATTATGTAGCGCAGACCCAGTTCCTCCCGTCGTAAGTCAAGTGGCAGTTGATGGGTATCTACATACAGACTCTCAACAGGAGATGTTCGGAATGCACCAGAGCAAATTCGTAATCCCATGTTATGGACAATATTGAGGTCGTTAAGTTTGCTTTTGCACGCTGAGAATAAATCTGACACCCATAATCTAGCTTTGATCTACAAAGTGCATCATAAAGTCTTAATAAACATTTCTTGTCAGCTCCCCATTCATATCCAGAGACTACTTTCAAAAGATTAAAAAGATGCTTAATTTTACATTAAGGTTATCAATATGTTTGGTCCAGGTGAGTTTTGAGTCAAAAGTCATTCCCAAAAATTTGACATCGGCAGCATATGGTAAAATAGATCCCTCGAGTTTTTAAATTAGGTATAACCTCTTTACGCCTGCTCCTTGAAAAGCGGATAGCACACTCTTAATGGCTGAAAATTTAAAGAACCATTTCAGCCTGGCCCATTTGGAGACAGAATCTATAGCTTTCTGTAAATATCGGCATGCAGATATAGCATCGTAGGCAGTGCAATAAATGGCCAAATCATCCACAAACAATGAAGCTCGAACTGGGCTTGGAACTTCATCCAAGATGCTATTTATGGCGACAGCAAAGAGGGTCACACTGAGAACACTTCCTTGTGGAACACCTTCCTCTTGTTTAAAGGGGGACGACAGAAAGTTCCCTACTCTCACTTTTATTACTCTCTCGGATAGGAAGGAATGAATGAACCGAATTAAGTTGCCCTTAATACCCATTTTCTGTAGTTGTTTTAGAATCCATTACGCCAAGTAGTGTCATAAGCTTTCTCTAAATCAAAGAAGACCCCTATTGTCTGACACTGATTGACAAAACCTGCTGAATTTGGTTGGAGAGTCTCATAAGTGGGTCAGGGTAGATCTATTTTTACGAAACCCAAATGAAAGGAGAGAGAAGCTTATTTGATTCTAAGTGCCATACCAAGCAATAATTTATCATTTTTTCCATTAACTTGCAAACACAGCTTGTTAGTGCTATAGGCCTATAACTTGAACTTTGTTGGGGATCTTTATTTGGTTTTTGAACGGGGATTATGATGGAAATTTTCCAGGATCTCGGCATAATTCCAGTCTCCCAAATCTTATTAATGATCTTAAGAAGGTAGCGTTTGGCCTCTTCAGGTAGCTTCCTAAGCATTATATATAAAATAGTATCTTCACCAGGAGAAGTGTCATCTGTTGAAGAGAGTGCTTCATGTAGTTCTTGAAGCGAGAATCTTGCATTGTATGCCTCCCGGTTATCACCAGAAAGATTCAGATTGACCTGAGTGTTCCTGATTCTTTGGAATTCACTAGAATAGTTTCTTGGGCTAGAAATGTTGGAGAAATATTGACCCAATGACTCAGCTACATCTGAAGGGTTTGTAACTAGGTTATTTTCTACTCTCAAAGAGGGAGTTTTGGGTGGCACAAACTTCCTGCTAGTTTTCGTACCTTTTTCCATACAAACATCGATGGTGTTTTAGAGTTAATACCATTTATATAATAAATCCAAGAGTCTTTCTTGGCACGACGGAAGTATCGGCGTTGTTTTGCCATGGCTCGCTGATATATTCTTTTAGAAGTGGATGTGCCACTTGATTTGTGTTTCTTGTAGCATCTTCTAGTAATTTTTCTTAAGGTGGCACACTTTTTGTCCCACCATGGAACTGTTGGTCTCCTTGGCTTTCCTGTAGTTTTTTGGAATAGAGGCTTCTGCACTGGCTAATACAGTGTTTGTCCAATACTCATATGCTTCAATATGGTTGTTAAAGGATTCATATGGTTTATCGAGATGGATATCCTTTTTATACTTCTCCCAATCAGCTTCCAATGGCTTCCATTTCTGTGGCATTTCTGTAGGACATTTCTGGTAAACTTTAAAAGAATGGGTTAGTGATCACTGCCATTTAAAAATTCATTTACTGACCAAATAAAATCTAAAAAGCTATTGCAGAGGAACATATACTCAGATCAATAGCAGAGTAAGAATTAAAAATAATATATTATGATAAGTCATAGTACCATCATTTAAAAGCACAATATCATTATTATTAATAATGTCTTCTATAATTTTACCTTCATTATCTGAAGTATGCCCTCCCCATAACGGATTATGGGCATTAAAATCACCAAGAATAAAAAATGGCTGTGGCAGTTGATCAATTAATGATTGGATATCAGCATTTGTGAAGTTTGATCTAGGAGGCAGGTAGATGGAACACACAGTAATCTGTTTGTCTAATGTGATCTTAAGAGCAACAGCCTGTAAATTTGTACTGAGGGCTACAGGCAAGGATTCCAGTGATTTGCTCAAGATAATAGCTGCTCCTCCATGTGCTCTATCACCCACTGGAGGGGTGGATGTGAAGATCTCATAATTAAGTCCAGGATTGAACTTCTCTGGACCTAATTGAGTTTCCTGCAGGCAAATTACTCCAGGATTAGTTTCTCTTATGGGAGGACCTTTAGATTTTCAGCACGAGAACGCAATCCTTTACAGTTCCATTGTAGGATGTTGAATGAAGCCATTACAAATCCGATTTGAAGCCTTTCTTTTTTCCTCTTTAGGTGGTCTGGAAATAGACGGTTTTTTATGACTAACCCTGTGATCTTTATTTCTCCTAGTTTGATTTTCTTTAGGAGGAGGGTGAACATCTACCGTTGTAATCTGTGCAACCTCTTTAACTTGGTGGTTGTGTTCCATTGCAATACTTGCTTCACTTGAGGAAAGCACACTGTAGCTGTTAAATATCGAAGCATGCTTATTTGGAGTATAAGGGGGAGAACCTGAAGGAGTCCTTCCTCTCTTGGGGTTCCTTAACTGTTTTGATTCCATTAGATCAGGCAGAGATTCTGCCTGTGATAGATTTACTACATTAAAAGTAGGAGATGGAAGAGATGATGGGAGAGCCTCTTCATCTGGAGGAGACTCTTTTCAAACCACAGGCAGCTTGCCTGCTTTGGTGGTGTGTGCTCTTGCTTCCAGTGACTGAGCACCCAACCCAGATACCCGGGCCTCTACCACAGGAGTTGATGCACCTACTGCAGGAGAAGGTGCTCCTACAGGACCCCTTGTGGTAGTAAGGGGTAGTGGGTTTAGAGCTCTTGCATAGCTCTTTGATTGGCCCAATTGTTGTTTGGCATATCCTATGCTAATGTGTTCAGCATTAGCCTTATTTATTGCTGATAGTTCATCTTTGTATGCTTCACAGTTTTTATCATTAGCCTTATGGTCAGCTGACAATTACAACAATTTGGTGTTTCAGAACAAATACCATGGTCAGGGGCAGAGCAATTTATGCAAACTTTTGCGTTCCTACATACTTTTGATGAATGACCAAACTTGAAACAGTTGAAACATTGAATTGGTTTCGGGAGGAAGGGTCTTATTCGCACTCTTTCATTTTCAATGATTACAAGGGATGGAACTTTAGGGTCTTCAAAGGTCAAAATTATCATATTAGCAATGGGTGTCTTTTTTACTTTCCACACTGTTAATGGGCTCATTTCAAGGCTCTCACTTTCTGTGAACTCATACAAATCTTTGTCAAAAATTACACCTCGGCCATAACTAAAATTCAGGTGGGGTCTGATTTCTTTCATCATATCATGCCCAGAAGGATTCATTGCAGATAGCATTTGTGCTTGCGTTTTTGATTTAGCATGTATTAGCACTGTACGTTTTCCAAATCTAGATATATCTCCACTATTTATTCCTCCCACCTTTTTCTGGAGATACCTGCAGAACTTATAATAATTGTAAGTTTCCTCCTTCGCTGTTGCAACTAGCCACATAGGAGGTTTGGGAGTTCTGGATGGATTATTAACCTCTGTTTTCTGATGTATATCTTGAACCCATTCAGATGGTACATAGCTATCTAATTTTTGGGTACTTTATCGGTCAAAAGCTCCCTCTATAATACACTGATTTTTTGTACTGTATTTATATTACTACTAGCCTTAAAGGCATCTTCATATTTATCAAAAGTAATCCATGCTTCCCATTTTGATGTGACTTCAAGGAAATTCATCCTTATTTCAATTATAGTTCCAAAGGAACGGAAGGTTTGTCAAAATAATGTCATAGTCGCACTGCAGTGGTATGCCCACGACATGTAGCACTCGCAAGTTTTTCACATTAGATAGTTTTCCAACACAATGTTTTGTAGAGCTACCATCGTGCTCTTGATTAATTGAAATTTCCTGGGGGTGGTCCAAGTCCTTGTCCATAGTCGTCATCTGCGCCAAAGCATCAAAAGGTCCAGGGGTACTCGAATCCTTATATTTATTTGTCATAAAGATTAGAGGGGGTATAAAAAAAAAAAAAAAATTTAAACTTGAAAACCTTAAAAAAATATCATCAGCCTTTCTTGGAGTTTATTCCGCACCAATGGCACAAGTTGAGAACCGAATCCCAAATGTCCGCATCCCTACCCTACCCCATTGGGGATGGCATAACATGATTAGAGTGGCTCAAGTGTAGGCCAAACCCGCTTGATAGGACTGAGAGTATTACAAGAATACAATCATCCCCACCCCAATCATGTTATGGGCAAACCGGATAGAATGCCGAGAGTCCTAACCAGAACCAGACCCCCCTGGAATCCGTGGTCCAATCTCTAAAGAATAGTTCCGCCTCATCTCTCAGGTCCGAACATTATCGGGCAGTTGATGATCCTACCACAGTTCCCACTATTTAGTTTTGGATATAAACCCAGTCCCAGCTATGATATCTTTTCCTATTTTCATGTCTAATAAATTTTACAAAGGTGGAAAAATCCACAACAATTAATCCAAATTATACGATGATCTATGGGACTTATAGGGGGAGGAAGCAGAAGGATGAAAAGTTTTAGTAAAAGGAAAAGAGCTGACTTATTTAGTTGGATCAACAGCTGGGCACCAAGGCCGAGCGAGAAAGTAGTTCCCACCAGTCATCAGGGCCCAGCTGCTGAACCCTAAGCCCCCCATCCTTGGCAAGGCTTCAGCATCTGGGGGGATACAATACTAATACCACCAGAAGATTTGATACCACAAGAATATCCACTAATAGCGCTAAGTTGAAGCCACAGGAACATCAGATTCGAAGCTAATATGAATTTGAAGGGTACTAGACAATGGGCAAAATATCCGTGGTACCTGCAGTAAAAATAAGTTAATCAATAAACATATGAATAGGCAGGATATTACATAAGTCGACTCTACAATGTAATTACAGCGTTTCCATGCTACTAGCCCAACGATTTCCAGGCTGTTCGTATATGTATGTATATATTTATACATATATATATATATATATATATATATATATATATATATATATATATATGTGTGTGTGTGTGTGTGTGTGCGTGTGTGTGTGTGTGTGTGTGTGTGTTTGTATGTATGTATAATAGTACTGGTAATCTTCTTAGGCAACGAAGATATAGTAATTCAGTTGTATTCCACATAGAAAAATGAAAAAGGTATGTCTCAGAAAATGCCCAACAGTTTCGTCCTCCAATGGACCTCTTCTTGGAGCGTTTATTGAGGAAAGAGATAAAGTTTACAGTGCGTGCAGCAAAGAAAGGCCTTAAATCTTTAAACATACAGCTACCAAAAACTAGCAGTTTGAGCTACAAACTATTCAGCAGTAAAATAACAATAAAACAAGATTAGCAGTTGAACAAATGAAAAATACCAATATACCTAACGAGGTAATACGTCCCTTCGAAACAGCATAACATACAGTACATATTAACAAGCGTATACTATATGATAGTTAATGGATAACATTATCCAATTTGTACTGACGTTTCATGACATGTAAGATAAAAGGATTTAATTCATACAAAACAGGCGATAAATCAAAATTGTTTCCTTTGCTGTGAACAATGCAAGCTGTCTCTATCATATTTCTTTCAATAAAAACCTGAGCTCTTAAACAAAATCTTTGACCCGAGCCAGTCAATCGGTACATTACACATACTACTATGAACAAAAAGCATTGCTCGTATTATTTGTTCGTATGCTAAATTTATGATTTAAAATGCGTTTTTCGAATGTCTTCCCAGATTGTCCTATATACAAACTACTGCGCTTGCATGAGATCTTATATATACAGTTTTTGGTAACTGTATGTTTAGAAATTTTAGGCCTTTCTTGGATGCAAGCACTATAAACTTTATCTCTTTCCTTAATAAACGCTCCAAGAAGAGGTCCATTGGAGTACGAAACTGTTGGACATTTTCTGAGACATACCTTTTTCATTTTCCTATGTGGAATACAACTGAATGTATGTATAATATATATATGTATATATATATATATATATATATATATATATATATATATATATATATATTTATATATATATATATATATATATATATATATATATATATATATATATATATATATATATATATATATATATATATATATATATATATATATATATAAAAGTCCAACACACTTTTTGTTAAGATATATATATATATATATATATATATATATATATATATATATATATATCTATATATATATATATATATATTATATATATATATATATATATATATATATATATATATATCTATATATATATATATATATATATATAATAGTCCAACACACTTTCTGTTAAGATATATATATATATATATATATATATATATATATTATATATATATATATATATATTATATATATATCTTAAAGGAAAGTGTGGTGGTGAATTGTTAATCTTAGCTTTTTCTGCTTAGAGACAGGAGAGCTTAGTGACAAGCGCTTGGCTCCTCGAAGAGTGCTAAAATGAAAAAACAGTCAGAATTGGTGACCATGCGATATGAGGTTGCAACCTTTCAGAGATCACATGATTTGGTCATGCGGCACGCTCG
>NC_061108.1:89565408-89572908 GCF_015104395.2 Macrobrachium nipponense
TTAAGGATATTATCATTCTGTATAATCTGTCTTGCATATGGATCCTTTTTAGGATATGCTCTTTTCTTCGGTGTTTCATAAATCATTTGAACTTGGTATCTTTAAGAGAATTTATCTACTAGCGAATTCCAAGCACACCAGAAGATATCAAGATATTCTGTTTGGTTTAGTTCTTGAAGTATTTCACTTTTGTGCATCAGGAGATTTTCAAATTTTAACTTTATAGGATAAATCCCATTAGCACCTAGGAAGGCACGAAAAGGGATTTTCGGTTCTTAGCAGAAAGTTATTTACTAAAACGCAGTCAAGGCTTGTTTTTTCAATGTCAACTTAAAGTTAACCTAATAACATTAAATTTATAGGATATGAAGGTTGCTCTTTTTTGTGTAGCATTTAATTATTCTTTTTTTCCCTTATGTTAATTAAGGCCTGAAGGGAAATACAGCTATTGTACTCTTTCTCTATGTTGGCCAAACTTGTTTATGTCCTTCCAAGTACTAATGAATAGTAAGCGATGGTCATGAAGCATAATGGGAGTGGAGCATTATACAATTCCTGGAAGGGAATTCTTAATCATTGTTAATGACATCCTTATGAAGTTAAAACTATTCATCACAATTAAGTTCTCTGAGGATGTTAATTCTCACCTTTTATGTATCAAGAATTTCAACACTCGAAAACTATGAATAGTCTACTAGTACAACTTCTGCTTCAACATTATAATGGTGACAATTTATATATATCTATACTCATGGCAAAAATAATTTCCAAATGATACCAGTAGTAGTCACATATTTGTTTCATTGTTTAGCCGAAGAATAATTCTTTACTGCTGAGAAATATGAACATTTGCCAGTACTTTTAAGTATTTTTACAAAAACAATAAATAGAAACAATTAGATTAGTAAAATACACTCCATAAATTACAGAAATAGAAAGAGGTTGATAAATCATTATGTGTAAAAGAAATTAATTTTTACTTAATGTTCTTTCATTAGTAAAAAAAAAAAAAAAGTCCACACATTTACTTCCATGTCTTACTTGTCAAAAACTTTAAAATTCCACATATAAATTAACATAAAAAAAAAGGTAGAATTATAAGCAAAAGACTTAGCTGCTCCACGTAATTAAAAGAACCCGTTGATGATTCCGTTGATTATTTATGACATTCACTTCTGCATCTATACCACTTTCTCTCTGCCACCCTTCGCACACACATATACACACACGCAAAAAGAAATTAAAAAGTGAAAAACTTTTAAAAAATGTAATTTCAAAGTTGTTGTAAAAATGAAATAAAAAAACTTGTAAAAAACTTTTTATCTAATTAGCTGTGGTACGAATATTTTGATTTCATAATTATGCGAACTTTTTTCCCGGAAATGCATTCCACAAAAATTCAGTTCACTAATCACTGTCAAAAAGGGCTCAAAAAGAGCATCGCTGTCGCTATTTGCTAATTGCGCTCTCATATTCACGAAAATTATGCTAATATAACGCCAGGCAACAAGAATTTTTACAACGGAAATACGATACCTGGAATCTCTCTCTCTCTCTCTCTCTCTCTCTCTCTCTCTCTCTCTCTCTCTCTCTCTCTCTCTCTCTCTCTCCTAAATAGGTACCTCTGGAATGTAACCTAGTTTTTTATAGTCTATGAGAATGTTATTTCCGTCTTTTTTTTCCAGTTCAAGACATTTACTCTAAATACTGAATAGATATTGTTTTTGTTTTGAAGAATGGTAGTCCACTAAAAATATTTGTGAAATATATAAATGAATAAAAATCCGACGATAGGAGACCAGGAGACCATGTCCATTCCTAGAAATGAATGAAAGGACTAAGTTCCCATTTGGAAAATGAGATGGAGGGGAACTCAACAACTGCCGAGCACGAGTTTAATTAGTATACATGACTGGGTCTATGAGATGGTGATGACTAGAAAATGGTAAATAAAAAAAATAATATGGGAATCGTATGTTTTCCTTAAAATATGACGCCTTTTATTGTTAACTGTCAGTATCAACTATTGTTAGTAGATGACTGAATGTAATTTCTATAATAGTAGGTATATTAGATGTGCTATAAACAGATATTCAATGGGAAAAGGCCTTCATTAGACTAACACTAGTTCTGAGAAAAGAGTGTCCATGTAAGTTCTTCAGTGCGTTTTACTCTATTGCTTTGATTAAATGAGAACACCTAGGCTGGAATACAAAACAAATTAATCACAGAAAAAGTAACATTATAATTTTATCAAAATTGCATAAAGTTATATAATTTCTTTTTCATAAAATCTAAAATTAGTTGTGCATGTCAACAGGAAGATTCAAAACCAGGTGGGTAAAACATAAAGCAACTGGTGAAAGGAGAATGTCACCCATGAATACTGTCAGGAGTAAGGCGATTAGAAAAAATAAATGCTTGGATTATCATTGTGGAGGTGGAATAATGGAAGTGAACTTGTTTAACGATTTCGGAGCGAGAACTAATAAAAATTTAAGGATAAAGTTGACATGCATGTGGGGGAACGTTGACTCAAGTTAGAGTTACATTGACGTGAGGGAAATTTCGGAAATTGTTAACAATAATTGCACTTCCTACTCAAGTAAGACGGGATGCCTTAGAGGGAACTAAAGTATGAGAAAAAATGTTTAAAGACCGTTGCGAAATTTATAAATGTATACTACGGGGATTTAGTTACAGAACCTCTTTTAGTTATTAGTGTAATCATTCAAAAAGATAATAATGAGATACCGTTAGTAATTATAAACCTTTTCCACAGTCTTTCAGTGGGGAAGCAATGCTAGTGAAAAAAGAATAAATGTAATGGTACAACAGAGTCTGCTGTCCTATGGTTCATTAGTTTTGGTCTCAGTCATTAATGACGTTTTATCAGCCACCAGGGAGATTCATTTCTGACACAGAAAAGAATGGTCTGCACAGAAACAATGGTTCCTTCTCTCTCTCTCTCTCTCTCTCTCTCTCTCTCTCTCTCTCTCTCTCTCTCTCTCTCTCTCTCTCTCCGTGTTCTTAATAAGAGATGGTTCATAGAAAAACACCTTAATCAGGAATAAAAATCGTGCACTCAGCAAAACTGTCCTTACTCTGATGATTCTTCATAAAACTTCAGTGAATGTTCATTAGCAATGAATCAACCTTCATTGCACCCGATGTGTTCTTTCTTTCTGTTCTACATGCAAGCACATATGGCTATTTATAACGCTCCGTCTTCTGTTTGTTCGGAACTCGTGGAAACTTATAATTTTTTTTTTCTGGTGTATCACAGTCATCTAATTCGACTGGGTGGTATTTATAGTGTGGGTTCCGGGTTGTATCCTGCTTCCTTAGGAGTCCATCACTTTTCTTACTATGTGCGCCGTTTCTAGGATTACCCTCTTCTGCATAAGTCCTGGAGCTACTTCAGCTCTAGTTTTTCCAGATTCCTTTTCAGGGATCTTGGGATCGTGCATAGTGTTCCTATGATTATGGGTACAATTTCCACTGGCATATCCCATATTCTTCTTATTCTATTTTCAGGTCTTAATACTTATCCATTTTTTCCCCTTTCTTTCTCTTCAACTCTGGTGTCCCATGGTATTGCGACATCAATGAGTGATACTTTCCTTATGATTTTGTCAATCAACGTCATGTCTGGTCTATTTGCACGTTATCACCCTATCTGTTCTGATACCATAGTCCCAGAGGATCTTTGCCTAATCATTTTCTATCAATCCTTCAGGTTGGTGCTCGTACCACTTATTACTGCAAGGTAGCTGGTGTTTCTTGCACAGGCTCCAGTGGAGGGCTTTTGCCACTGAATCACACCTCTTTTTGTACTGGTTCTGTGCAAGTGCCGGACATTCGCTTGCTATGTGGTTTATAGTTTCATTTTTCGTATTGCACTTCCTACGTATGGGAGAGATGTCATTTCCACCTATCATTCTTTGAACATATCTGGTTCTTAAGGCCGCTGTTATCATTCCTTCAGTTTCCTTCTTGAGCTCTCCCCTCTGTAGCCATTGCCATGTGCCATCACTGGCTAGTTCTTTAGTCTGTCTCATGTATTGTCCGTGCATTGGTTTGTTGTGCCATTACTCTGTTATGTTTGTCTTTCTCCTGTCTCTGTATATTTCTAGGTCTTCGTCTACTATTATCAGTCCTTCTTCCCATGCACTCTTGAGCCACTCGTCTTCCCTGGTTTTCAGATATTGCCCGAGTGCTCTGTTCTCGATGTTGATGCAGTCCTCTATGCATAGTAGTCCCCTCCCTCCTCCCTTTTGTGTTATGTATAGTCTGTCCGTATTTGTTCTTGGGTGTAGTGCTTTGTGTATTGTCATATGTTTTCCTCGTTTTCTGGTCTATGCTGTGGAGTTCTGTCTTCGTCCATTCCACTATTCCAGCGCTGTATCTAATTACTGGCACTGCCCATGTGTTTATGGCTTTCATCATATTTCCGGCGTTGAGTTTTGACTTGAGTATCGCCTTGAGACTCTGCATATATTCTTTCCTCTGTATATATTCTTCCTTCATCTATTGATGTTTTATATCCCATCCTTCCATTATTCCCAGGTATTTGTGTCCGGTCTCATCTATGTGTTTGATGTTGCTCCCATCTGGTAGATTTATACCTTCAGTCCTTGTTACTTTGCCTTTATGTATGTTGACTATTATCATTTTTTTTCTCTATCACAGTCATCTAATTCGACTGGGGGGTATTTATAGTGTGGGGTTCTGGGTTGCATCCTGCCTCCTTAGGAGTCCACTTTCCATACTATATGCTCCGTTTTTCGGATCACACCACTCTTCTGCATGCGTCCTGGAGCTGCTTCAGCTCTAGTTTTTCCAGATTCCTTTTCAGGGATCTTGGGATCGGGCCTAGTGTTCCTATGATTATGGGTACAATTTCCACTGGCATATCCCTATCCTTTTTTCTTATTTTTCTATTTTCAGGTCTTGATATTATCCATTTTTTTCCCTTTCTTTCTCTTCAACTCTGGTGTCCCATGGTATTGCGACATCAATGAGTGATACATTCTTCTTGACTTTGTCAATCAACGTCACGTCTGGTCTGTTTGCACGTATCACCCTATCCGTCCTGATACCATAGTCCCAGAGGATCTTTGCCTGATCATTTTCTATCACGCCCTCAGGTTGGTGCTCGTACCACTTATTACTGCAAGGTAGCTGGTGTTTCTTGCACAGGCTCCAGTGCAGAGCTCTTGCTACTGAATTATGCCTCTTTTTGTACTGGTTCTGTACAAGTGCCGGACATTCGCTTGCTATGTGGTTTATGGTTTCATTTTTCGTATTGCACTTCCTACATATGGGAGAGATGTTATTTCCGTCTATCGTTCTTTGAACATATCTGGTTCTTAGGGCCTGATCTTGTGCCACTGTTATCATTCCTTCAGTTTCTTTCTTTAGCTCTCCCCTCTGTAGCCATTGCCATGTGTCATCGCTGGCTAGTTCTTTAGTCTGTCTCATGTATTGTCCGTGCATTGGTTTGTTGTGCCAGTCCTCGGTTCTGTCTGTCATTCTCCTGTCTCTGTATCCCTTTCTGGTCTTTGTCTACTTTTATTAGTCCTTCTTCCCATGCACTCTTTAGCCACTCGTCTTCACTGGTTTTCAGATATTGCCCCAGTGCTCTGTTTTCAATGTTGACGCAGTCCTCTATGCTTAGTAGTCCTCCTCCCTCCTTTCTTTTCGTGTTATGTATAGTCCTGTCCGTATTTGCTCTTGGGTGTAGTGCTTTGTGTATTGTCATATGTTTCCTGGTTTCTGATCTATGCTGCGGAGTTCTGCCTTCGTCCATTCCACTATTCCTGCGCTGTATCTCATTACTGGCACTACCCATGTGTTTATGGCTTTTATCATATTTCCGGCGTTGAGTTTTGACTTGAGTATCGCCTTGAGTCTCTGCATATATTCTTTCCTGAACGTGACCTTCATCTCTTGGTGTTTTATATCCCCTCCTTCCATTATTCCCAGGTATTTGTATCCTGTCTCATCTATGTGTTTGATGTTGCTCCCATCTGGTAGCTTTATCCCTTCAGTTCCCGTTACTTTGCCCTTTTGTATGTTGACTAAGGCGCATTTTTATATTCCAAACTCCATCCTGATGTCCCCAGATACAATCCTTACAGTTTATCTTGGATTTAAAGATATCTATTTCCTTGATGCTCTTACCATACAGCTTGCTGTCGTCCATGAACATCAGATGGTTGATTCTGTTGCCTCTTTTCTTGAGTTGGTACCCGGCATCCATCTTCTGTAGTACTTTTGTCATGGGAATCATGGCTACTACGAAGAGTAGTGGGGACAGTGAGTCTCCCTGGAAGATCCCTCTCCTGATATTAACCTATGCTAGTCTTATTCCAGAGCTTGTAAGTATTGTATTCCAGTTGCGCATTGTATGTTTGAGGAAGCTGATGGTGTTTTCCTCTACCCCATATATTTTCAGGCATTCTATTAGCCATGTGTGTGGTATCATGTCGAAGGCTTTCTTATAGTCTATCCATGCCATGCTTAGGTTGGTTTTCCTTCTCCTACTGTTCTTCATTACCATTTCGTCTATCAGGAGCTGGTCTTTTGTGCCCCTACACTTCCTTCTGCAGCCTTTCTGTTGGTGGGGGATGGTGTTTGTCTCCTCTAGGTAGTTGTATAGCCTTTCGCTGATGATACCTGTTAGTAACTTCCACATTATTGGTAGGCAGGGGATAGGCCTGTAGTTACTGGCTATATTTCCCTTACTCTTGTCTTTTTGTACTAAGAATGTTCTTCCTGTGGTCATCCATTTGGGTGCATGGTGATTCGAGATACAATGCTGGAGTTGTTCTGCTATTCGTGGGTGTAGGGCCTTGAAGTTTTTGAGCCAGTATCCATGGACTTTATCGGGACCTGGGGCTTTCCAGTTTGGCATTTTCTTTAGTTGGTGTCTGACTGTGTCTGTCGTGATCTCTGTGAATCTTTGTTTTATTCTCCCTGTTTCTTCTTCCTTGACTTCCTGGAGCCATGTTGCATGTTTGTTGTGTGATACCGGATTGCTCCATATGTTTTCCCAGAGTCTCTGTTATTATTATTATTATTATTATTATTATTATTATTATTATTATTATTATTATTATTATTATTATTATTATTATTATTATTATTATATCTGTACTTATCCCATTAACTCCATATGACCTAACAACCCTCGAACACTGTGAACCACCTCTATTTATCACCTCATTCTTGTCAAATGTCTTCTTCTCTCACCTTGATGCTCGGCTTTCATATCAAAGATATTTATCTCAATAGTTGTTCTCCTTCCCCTTCAGGAGTGAAAGCAATCTTCAATTCCAGTTAGGAAGTAAGCGAATCTGCCGTACGTGATGCTTAACATTTTCAATACCAGTTCTTTTATTTCACAAGCCCCCAGAGATTCTGTTGTACAAGCTACACCTGTTCATTACAAATAATAACTATCTCTTATTATCGCCATGCATCAAATTTTCTCTG
>NC_061108.1:89582908-89587908 GCF_015104395.2 Macrobrachium nipponense
CATATCGAAGGCTTTCTTATAGTCAATCTATGCCATGCTTAGGTTGGTTTTCCTTCTCTTACTGTTCTTCATTATCATTTTGTCTATCAGGAGCTGGTCTTTTGTGCCCCTACACTTTCTTCTGCAGCCTTTCTGTTGGTGGGGGATGGTGTTTGTATCCTCTAGGTAGTTGTATAGCCTTTCGCTGATGATACCTGTTAGTAACTTCCACATTATTGGTAAGCAGGTGATAGGCCTGTAGTTTACTGGCTATATTTCCCTTACTCTTGTTTATCTGGACTAAGGATGTTCTTCCTGTGGTCATCCATTTGTGCGCATGGTGATTTGTGATGCAATGCTAGAGTTATTATTATTATTATTATTATTATTATTATTATTATTATTATTATTATTATTATTATTATTATTATTATTATTATTAGTATTATTATTATTGTTATTATTATTATTATTATTATTATTATTATTATTATTATTATTATTATTATTATTATTATTATTATTATTATTATTAGTTTGTGAGGAAAAAATAATTCCATTCCTTCATTCCTAACTTGAGTGTTTGTGAAAATGGAAAATTAACTAATACATATCCTTGTCCGAGACAAATCTTACTGGAGTCGTAATCAGACAGTGTCGTTTCAAAAGATATTTTTTTCAGAAGATGATAGTCACAACAGTAATAAATGATATTATTCCCTTCTAAGAAATATTTTATCATTGACAGTATTCAGAGTATTTACAGCAATCTTTTCATCCTGTAATGTATATCAGAAGATATTTTCTACCGTAACTTTTATTCATTATATATATATATATATATATATATATATATATATATATATATAATATATATATATATATATTGTGACGAAGTGCCAAGTATCTGGTTACTACACTTACCAATCATTAAATGAGTACCTCAAAACTGCCAGATACCTGAACCTCCATCAAAGGTAATAAACGACTGAATACTCTAAAGGCAACAGTGATCCCTTAAACAACTTACCAGTATTGCAGAAAATCAGACTAAGTTAATTAAAACAGGTGTGAGGTAATATCATATACAATTAAATTAATTAAAGGGCATCACTCCATCAATAACTTTAAAAGTCTAAGTATTTCCCTGATTTCAGAAGTCTAATTAATTCCCTGGTTCTAACTCACTTCAAGTAAATTGAAGGAAAACAGCTCAATTACCACTCTATGTTTCTACCTAAGTAAATCACATAATTACTTACTGAAACTGGCGAAAAAGAAATCACTTATATAAATTTTAAATACAAAAATCTATTATCCAACTAAAATTTATAAGTGATATTCCCAATATCAGGGAAATTTACTGTAACTTGAAAGCAAACCAAAGTTTAATAAATTCTTTAATTAATTAAGTTAAATTAAATCAAAAGTAATTTATCACAAAATTCAAGAACATTAATTAAATCAATCGAAATTCAAAAGTGTTAGGCTATAATCAAAATTTGGAAATTAATTCACAAGTGCTAAACAACAACAAAACTTGAAAAGAATTCTAAGTAAATGCAAATTCATTCACAAGTGTTAAATTCAATTAAATGTGCAACGATTAATTAATGAAAGCAACTAAGTTAATCAAATTGTGAATGCAAAAGAGAAAACAGAAAAATGTGAAAAATGCCAAAATGTAAGAAGCACCGATCACACAGAATATTAAATAAAAACATACACTTCAATAAGAATATGGATAAATGCACACACAAATCACTTCAAATGAAACTAGCACAAAACACAAAAATTTGCGATGTGTAAATATTTAGTTTTACCAAACCATTGTAACTATTAGTTGCAACTAATAGATTTAATATAACACGTTACCTTGGTACCAATTTTCATTCTGCTGCAGCTTGCTTCACAATTCAATTAAATGTGCAACGATTAATGTAATGAAAGCAACTAAGTTAATCAAATTGTGAATGCAAAAGAGAAAACAGAAAAATGTGAAAAATACCAAAATGTAAGAAGCACCAATCACACAGAATATAAAATAAAAACATACACTTCAATAAGAATATGGATAAATGCACACACAAATCACTTCAAATGAAACTAGCACAAAACACAAAAATTTGCAATGTGTAAATATTTAGTTTTACCAAACCATTGTAACTATTAGTTGCAACTAATAGATTTAATATAACACGTTACCTTGGTACGAATTTTCTTTCTGCTGCAGCTTGCTTCACAATTTCACCACTCAATTCACAACATTTCGTAAAAGAAAAAGGCGCTGTTACACACTTGTACAATTTTTGTTCATATTCCACAAAAAGCACTAAATAATACCAAATAACTCTAAGAAATCCGAAATCTAAAAGTTACAAGTGACCAATTTACATTACATTAATATGAAATCAAAAGTGACATGCTAGAGAGAGAGAGAGAGAGAGAGAGAGATCTAAATGCCATGAAGTTCTAAGTCTGAATGAATCTTTCTCTTCACACAAAAACTGAACAGTGGATATCAAGACAAAACGTTTTGGGCATGCGAAAGATGATGCAATCTTTCTAGAAGCTTCTAATATGATGTAACTTTACAGAAAAATCGTGAAATCTTCACGTGCTATTCGGCAAAAACATATGCGTACAAAACCAGTCATGATATTGTATGCTCAACAAAGACACGTATTCGATAGAGACAGAAGTGGAGCAAGTAAGTTTGATTAAGACTGACATGTATCCAAAACACAACAGAGATCTCGAGATCTCCTAATCTGAGGTGATGATAAGTAATGGAGTCAATTCTATCTTGGAACGGACAAAGTTAATCTTTCTCTCTTTACATTCTACGTTATATTATCTTTTTAAATTATATTATGCGAAATCTAAACATACATTTTTAGACATCCTATAACTCTGTGCTAACTAAGAAATCTGAGAATGTTGCAAAACTCTTTTCTAACATTTTATACAGTCAAGGAGAAGATATATCATTATAAAAGTAGCAGCATATAATAGTGTGTATATATATATTATATATATATATTATATATATATATATATATTACATATATATATATATATATATATAATATATTTATATATATGACTAAATATATTATATATATATATATATATATATATATATATATATATATATATATATATATATATATATATATATCATTCATTCAGCAGGGCCAATAAACACATCAAAAAGGCCATATTTATTCATAAGAGACGTTTCCCATATTATCTATGTGCATCTTCAACCTGTAAGAATAACATAAAATACGTTCAAGTTTACACAAAATTATTTAAAAAAAAATAATAGTTTGAGAAAAAAATATTTAAAAAAATTAAAATTAATACAAATTAAAAGGTATATAATAAAAAAGGAACCAGTACTCACCGAACCATCCAAAGGAGACGGAGAAGAACGAATGACCAAAACTTGACACCAACCTACGACTTCAGTTATGCAAGATAAAGAGGAGAAGCGGAAACGATAGAATTCAAAGAAGGAACAAGCCGTTTGATGTATAAGGACTCAAGGGTAGTTAGGTAATTGGCTTGTTCCACCAATAATAGAGAAATGCTTTTCATTTATTTCGATTTTGCATAATGAGGCATGATTCTTTATATTAGAAAATTCTGGTTTACTTAATTTCTGACCCGTTCTAAAACTGTATCCCACATGGCTACAATATCTCATCTGCAGTAACCTGCCGCTTGATCCAACATAAATACCGGACATCCCGGACACTTGAATTTATAAATAATGTTGGATCGCATGAAGGTCTGCAATTTGTCCTTATAGCTGAAGAATACGCCAATCTTGAGTGGATTGATTGGAATTTAATGCATTTTAAGGCAGCCAAATTCATTTTCGATTATTTCTTTAAGTTTGGCAGAAAACTTGTCAGAGACAAATGGGATTGTGGCATATACATTTTTCTTTAAGACATTATAACAGGCCGTAGGATTGGAGAAATGTTGTGGCAGGAGTCATTGTGAAAGAGAGACTAGCTCGAGGAATAACAAAGCCTTATAAACCAAAGTGTAAATTGAATTCAGTTTAAAGTTCTTGAAGCATGAACTGTGTGTATATGTTCTATGTTATAAATAAATGTATATATATATAAATTATTAATATAATATATATATAATTATTATATATATATATATATCGATTATATATATATATATATGAATAACTTAATCACGAAGTTTATAAAACGTGATGCTATGTATAAATAAAGGTTTTTTATGCCACGAAGGAAAAAAACAAAAAAAAAAGGAAAAAGCAGGATAGCCAAGTACTTTCGGTTCTGTTCGGACCCTTTACTGAAGCCCGAACAGGACCGAAAGTACTTGGCTATCAAGCTTTTTCATTTTTTTCCTTCGTGGCAAAAAACCTTTATTTATATATATATATATATATATATATATATATATATATATATATATATATATATTGAGAGAAAGTAGATAGAGATATAAGATATTATATATATATATATATATATATATATATATAGATATATATATATATATATATATAGATAGGAAATATTATATATATATATATACAATATATATACATATATATATATATTATATATATATATATATATATATATAGGATATTATATATAATATACCATATATATATATATATATATATATATACATATATATATATATATATATATATTATATATATATATATATATATATATATATATAGAGATATATATATATATCTTATATATATATATATATATATTATACATATATATATATATTTGGATATATTATAGAAGAAAATATATAAATATATATATATATATATATATATACATATATATATTATATATATATCTTATATATATATATATATACATATATATATATATATATATATATATATATATATATATACTTATATATATATATATATGAATAGTTTTCATGAACACAATTTTTCTAATTTAATGAAAAAATAATTTTTAAAGAAAGGT
>NC_061108.1:89592908-89620408 GCF_015104395.2 Macrobrachium nipponense
GAGATAAAAAAAAATGTTTCAAGCATGTCTGGCCCTCCTAATATTTACAATTTACAATGTAAATGTTATTTCAATAGTAGTTATAAAAAAAAAAAATTAGCAGCATATCTACAGCAAACACGAAGCCAAGTCTAACCTTTTCCCGGCGATAAAATACGTAAGTCAAGGGTACGTTGGCATTCCCCGAAAAAAGAAAATATATTTATATAGTTCCCATATGGGAAATGGGATAATGGTGAGATGTCAGATAAGGAAGAGGTCAAAATACGGCGGAAAGTGAACAAATGGGCTAAAACCAGCGGGTCTTTTCTACTAACCACTTTCTTGAGTCCCTAGCATTTTTTTTTTTTTCGACATAAAGGATAAATTTAGAGTAGCATGCTAGCTAGCCTTTTACATGACTCCCATAAGAGCTATACAATTGTTTATATACTTTCACTTTTCTCTTGGGTGTTTTATAACGTTCATTTGTCGGCTGGGGTGTTCTTGTAATCGTTTATTTGTTTGTCATCTACTAATCTTCATATTTTCTGAGGATAATTGAACTGAAATTATGGTAATAAAGTAAACGAAAATTATTTTTTTAGATATCTTTAGGAAGTTTAACCCATGCAAATACATGAATAAATACATAAACAAATAAACATATAAATGAAAGTTACGCAACGTTAAAAGACTTTTCAAGAAGTCATAATTTTTGTGTGCTGCTTCATTACGTATTAAGAAAATAAGAATATAGTATATACATATATATATATATATATATATATATATATATATATATATATATATAGTATATATGTATGTATGTATGTATGTATATATATATATATATATATATATATATATATATATATATATATATCATTATATATATATATATATATACATACATACATATTGCATTTATTTTATTATTATTGGACTAGACAATCATAGATAATTTTCCAAAATCAATATAAATATTCAGCTAGAACTGACTAAGAAATCATGCTCTTCTGTGTACTTAAGTTAATATTCTCATACAGTTGATTGGTCCAGTAACGAGATCTGGAGCTATTCTTGTCAGAAAATTCTTGGAGTCTGCATTAATATAGCTAACAAAGGAAAATAATATTAATCTAATCCCTGGTCTATACACTCCAGACCTCAATGTCCATACGATATTTGAAGGAAACTCAATGAGACGGTAAAGCATCTCCGTAATTCTTGTTAATGCCATACTATGTCTTTCACTGGTTTACCCAGTATCTGAGCTCATTATAGACAGGTGTTCCACGCCTATAAACCAACTGCCTTTGTATGCATTAAAATTGTTATATGCTGCTTGCATTTTCAATGTTGTTTACAAACCTGAGTCTCTTTTTAGTCATTTGTTCAGTTCCATGTAGCTTGAAAATGCCATAGAGCCATAGAGGGAAGGCACCCCTTTGTTTCACTTTCTGTTGTTCTTATTACCACCCTATTTCTAATGTTTACTTATAATTACCTTCTAATAGACTTCAGTTCTATAGTCAGCCTTTTAGGAGTCATCATTTTAATGCCCAGCTAATTCGAAAAGTATTTGCAGAGATTATATGAACAACAGCCACTGGAATAGTAACTGAAATATTTTGATTCAGTTAAATTTGATATCTTCCATACAAAATGACTATATTAGAGTTTACCATACTGTTTCCCCTTTTATGGCAATATTAAGACTTTTTCACAGATAATTTAATCCTAATACTTTCAGAATTGAGTGGATGATTCCCACTTTATTTAACGTCAAAGACACTTTTTCCCGTAAATTCTAACTCTTCTAGGCACAGTTCATATTATGGCAAGTTGAACCTTTTTATCACGGCAGTTCTTGAGCTGAAAAGGTCTTAGCTCGGTCTTTATATTTGGTTAAACAACTCCAGTTATTTCAAGACTTCCTAGGGCAAACAGTGTCGTCACATAAATTCTGAACTATCATCGGCAGTATTGGATCTCACCCTCTCGTTATGCATCCCACCTCGCCTTGAGCTTGCTATTTGATTTGCCGCCCAGTAGTTATTCCGTAAAGGCAGGGCATAGTTTATCATCCTGGAGCATCCCCATGATGTGTTAGTGTCAACGAGAGATTAAGGTGATGAGAGATCCGCCATAATTACATTCGGTTTTGTCCTTTGCAGTAATGGTGATAAACGACCAGAGCTACAGTTCCCACACTAACACCCTTTGAAATGGATGCATTTGGAACTGCTGATAATATCGTGTGAATTCGTGACGACAGCGTTCATGGAATTTGTATTTATGAATTATAGTATTGCTAAGTTTCCTTCTATCATGATATTCTTTTGAAAAGACAATAATCTTTTCTTTAGAAAATTTACGCTGAAGAGAAGAAAAATATTTATTATTGTTCTCTTAAATAATAATTTTGAATGCGATATTTAGCTTTTTTGGGGATTACATCCATAACCGTACAGTATTCGATACTTTTGTAAACGTTATATAAAAAGAATCTTAAGTTTTCATACTCAAGCCAATTTTATTTTTCACAAAAAACATTACGAGTTTATTAACCTCTATTATTTTACGAGGCCTGTTAAAAATTCATGGATAGTAGGTATTTTCCATTTCGCAAAGGGATACTTATTGAAGTTTGACTTTTGGGCAGAAAATTACGTGGGATTCCCTCTGTTTTAGATGCCTCTTGAAAAGTTATTTATGGGTGTTATTTGAATTACTAATTACCTTATATCAAAGTTGATCAATCAAAACCAAAGGTCAATATTATAACGGCCTCTTTGTTGGTCCTTCATGTAATTAACATACTTCAAAACAAAATTTGAGAGCGTAAATCAACTGTGCCACCCCGTGCGTTTCTAAATACGTTTAATATGGAAAAGCGTTAAATTTTTTTCTTTTTTTTAACGAATAAGTGATGTTAAATTTTAAACCTTCGCTATTACATTGAAAATTGACTTTTCACTAAAAATCATAGTAACAAACATCAAGTGAGTACTGCCTAGAAGCATCTGATGAAAATTCTTATCTGTTTTGGATAATTGAGATTCTCTTTGTGCTAACATAACAACTTTGAGCCCCTTTTTATTTCTATAAATTATCAATTTCGAACGCATAATTTAAGGACAATATTTGAGTACATTGCAAATCTTTTTTTAAGAATTCTAGTTATCTAACTTTGTAGTCCAGTGACAATCCTTGTCTTTTCCAACTTTTCCAATGGTAAAATAATTCCATTGTAGTAAGTCACCAACTCTGACCCAATTTATCCCAAACGTCGGCCAGCTTGGAAAGGTCACGAAATGAACTTATATGGCAACTTTCATCGGAATTCGTTAGCTCTTCGGTTTTCTACTAAGACATTCACACTATCACGCACACTTATAGAGACAGAAAACTGTTGTTCCAGCACGCAAATGAATACAAATGTACGTATGTATACGTATATATGTATATATATATATATATATATATATATATATATATATATATATATATATATATATATATATATAGTATATATATATATATATATATATTATTATATATATAAGATATATATATATATATATATATATATATATATATATATATATATAAGTGTGTGTGTGTGTGTACACACACACACACACACACACACACACACACACACACACATTATATATACTACTATAATATATATATATATATTTATATATATATATATATATATAATAAGTGTGTGTGTGTGTACACACACACACACACACACAAACAACAAGACATATATATATACTATATAGTATATATTATATATATATATGTATATATATATATATATAGAATATATATATATTATATATATTCATAATAAAGTAAGAAGGTTAGCACAAAATCTTTTGTGGAAAACGTTTTGTTTATTGAAACTAAAATTACAAACGACATAATATACCATACTTTCGCAAATGTTTACATCTTATTCCAATAACATAAATTCTTTGAATATTTTAAAAATATCCAGAAATCTTATGATACCTTTATACTTCACTACGTATTGTATCAGCTAAAACTTGTTTAGAAACATATTGTTTAACCTAGAACTTATTGCATCTCCTAGCACTTATACAAAAACAGAAATGCATCACTTATTACATTCACACTATACTATGCAACCCAATAAAAGAGAACATTAATATCTCTACAAACTAAATTTTATTTTGCAGTTTGCCTTCTGTAAAATAAACACTGTTTTCTCTATTTGGAAAATATCCGGAAAATCTCTTACTTCATTTTGAAAGAAAATATTAAAATTTAGATCAAAGGGTTAGCTGACCTAGAAACTTAAAACTAATAATGGAAGCCAGTCTTTTCAAAGAAGAACTGAAATTAAAAATAACATGGGCCAAATACATTGTTTTGCATGCCTTTCCATAAAAAAAATCCAATCAAGAAGAATTTTTAAATCTTGATGATGACTTTCACATGAAAAAAAAAATAGTTTTTACCGAAATAGGTTAGTAAATATGCCTTTTCAAGAAGTAGAACATAATGATGCTACCTTTTAATACCTATCAAAATAAAAGGATGCAAAAATTTGGATAAGTCATCACGGTTGGAATAAAAGTTTAAAGAAATGAAAATTTTCCAAAGTTGCAAATGACATTAAAATAAACAATTAGGATTTTGCTTACCGAACTTGACAGTAAATAGACCTTTTCCAGAAATAGCATATGTGAATTCTATATTAAAATGGAAGAATGAAAAAAGGAAAACAGGATTAGTTATCACGACTGACATACAAATTTAGAAATAAAAATGGTCATAGCACTCAGATTTAGAACACAAGAGTTAATGCAAAATATTATCCCACAAAACGGTAGAAAAAAAAAAAAAAATATATATATATATATATATATATATATATATATATATATATATATATATATATATATATATATATATATATATATATATATATAAATGAATAAATACGATGATCAGCCTGAATCTTTATTAAAGGCTAACGAAGTTAACTAAAAGCTATTTAAAGCACTGCAACACTTCTTACTTGCGTACTGTTCATCTTACTCTAGTGGGGAACGAAGTCAAGTTAAAAGTAGTCTGATAAATTATTATTATTATTCCAGATGGTAGAGTTTTTATTGACCAGATGAGAGCTTCGTTTTATATGTTTTATTTTTATTTAATATTATTCAGCACTATACAACAGATACCAAAACCCTAAATGTAAAATGAAGATTTTCCAGTAAGATTTGTTTTCTCTGGTGTCAGCCCTCACCCTTTGTTTTATTGTTTTAATTTTTTTTCTACCAAACATGTTAATAAAAATCTAACATGCTACAGTCTGACAAGTGTAAACTTAAGCCTCATACGCAAACGCTACTTCACTCAAAAGACTACATGATAAAGCTATTCCACCCATTAATTGACTATTTGTGTAATTGTTTGATTGTTATTATTATTATTATTATTTTATTATTATTATTATTATTATTATTAGTATTATTATTATTATTATTATTATTATGCTGCGTCAGCTGCGTTAATTTTATAAAGGTTCTTTTCTATTTTTCTAATTATTGTTTTTTCATTGTTGCTTAAACTGGTGAGCAACGCACCTAAGGTTGACGTGTCTCAATTAGGTAATAGTCAATTGAATTTTATTAGTAAAATATTCCAGTGGTGGTAGTCATATATTCTGTGTATATCCCGTAGAGTTTATTCCAGGTAAAATAAATAACCTGTAATAACCTCTACGGGATATACCCAGAAAAGTTGACAACCACCACTGGAATATTTTACTAATGAAATTCAATTGACTATTACCTAATTGAGGCATGTCAACCTCCGGTGCGTTGCTCACCAGTTTAAGCAACAGTCAGAAAACAAAAATTACAAAAACTAAGAAAACCCTTTATAAAATTAAGTCAGCTGAGGCAGCAATTACTTTTAATAAAACATATTATTATTTATTATTATTATTATTATTTTATTATCATTATTATTATTATTATTATTATTATTATTATTATTATATTATGATATAATAATAATAATAATAATAATAATAATAATAATAATAATAATAATAATAATAATAATAATAATAATTCAAGTCTTGATGTATGCTCATCCGCATTAGCTCCAGACCTCCCCCAACGATACATAAATAGGAATAAGGGATACCAACAGAACAAGCTATTCGGAACCAACCAGAAAAGACTATACAGCCAACTAAGAGGGGAAGACAGCCACCAAGAAATTCCTGAAGCCGAACCAAGTAAGAGACTCTGGGAAAACATATGGAGCAATCCGGTATCACACAACAAACATGCAACATGGCTCCAGGAAGTCAAGGCAGAAGAAACATGGAGAATAAAACAAAGATTCACTGACATCACGACAGACACAGTTAGACACCAACTAAAGAAAATGCCCAACTGGAAAGCCCCAGGTCCCAATGAAGTCCACGGATACTGGTTCAAAAACTTAAAGGCCCTACACCCAAGAATAGCAGAACAACTCCAGCATTGTATCACAAATCACCATGCGCCCAAATGGAAGACCACAGGAAGAACATCCTTAGTCCAGAAAGACAAGAGTAAGGAAAATATAGCCAGTAACTACAGGCCTAACACCTGCCTACCAATAATGTGGAAGTTACTAACAGGTATCATCAGCGAAAGGCTATACAACTACCTAGAGGATACAAACACCATCCCCCACCAACAGAAAGGCTGCAGAAGGAAATGTAGGGGCACAAAAGACCAACTCCTGATAGACAAAATGGTAATAAAGATCAGTAAGAGAAGGAAAACCAACCTAAGCATGGCATGGATAGACTATAAGAAAGCCTTCGTCATGATACCACACACATGGCTAATAGAATGCCTGAAAATATATGGGGCAGAGGAAAACACCATCAGCTTCCTCAAAAAAGCAATGCGCAACTGGAATACAATACTCACAAGCTCTGGAACAAGACTAGCAGAGGTTAATATCAGGAGAGGGATCTTCCAGGGCGACTAACTGTCCCCACTGCTCTTCGTAGTAGCCATGATTCCCATGACAAATGTACTGCAGAAGATGGATGCCAGGTACCAACTCAAGAAAAGAGGCAACAGAATTAACCATCTGATGTTCATGGACGACATCAAGCTGTATGGTAAGAGGATCAAGGAAATAGATACCCTAATCCAGACTGTAAGGATTGTATCTGGGGACATCAGGATGGAGTTTGGAATAGAAAAATGGGCCTTAGTCAACATACAAAAGGGCAAAGTAACAAGGACGGAAGGGATAACGCTACCAGATGGGAGCACCATCATACACAGAGATGAGACGGGATAAAAATACCTGGGAATAATTGAAGGAGGGGATATAAAACACCAAGAGATGAAAGACACGATCAAGAAAGAATATATGCAGAGACTCAAGGCGATACTCAAGTCAAAACTCAACGCTGGAAATATGATAAAAGCCATAAACAAATGGGCAGTGCCAGTAATCAGATACAGTGCAGGAATAGTGGAATGGACGAAGGCAGAACTCCGCAACATAGACCAGAAAACGAGGAAACATATGATAATACACAAAGCACTACACCCAAGGGCAAATACGGACAGACTATACATAACACGAAAGGAAGGAGGGAGAGGACTACTAAGCATAGAGGACTGCGTCAACATCGAGAGCAGAGCACTGGGGCAATATCTGAAACCAAAACCCGTGAAGACGAGTGGCTAAGAGTGCATGGGAAGAAGGACTAATAAAAGTAGACGAAGACCCAGAAATATACAGAGACAGGAGAATGACAAACAGAACAGAGGACTGGCACAGCAATGGCTACAGAGAGGAGAGCTAAAGAAGGAAACTGAAGGATTGATAACAGCAGCACAAGATCAGGCCCTAAGAACCAGATATATCCAAAGAACGATAGATGGAAATAACATCTTTCCCATATGCAGGAAGTGCAATACGAAAAATTAGATTATAAACCACATAGCAAGCAAATGTCCGGCACTTGCACAGAACCAGTACAAAAAGAGGCATGATTCAGTGGCAAAAGCCCTCCACTGGAGCCTGTGCAAGAGACACCAGGTACCTTGCAGTAATAAGTGGTACGAGCACCAACCTGAAGGAGTGATAGAAACGATCAGGCAAAGATCCTCTGGGACTAAGGTGATCAGAAACCGATAGGGTGATACGTCAAAATCGACCAGACGTGACGTTGATTGACAAAATCAAGAAGAAAGTATCACTCATTGATGTCGCAATACCATGGGACACCAGAGTTGAGAAAGAGAGAAAAATGGATAAAGTATCAAGACCTGAAAATAGAAATAAGAAGGATATGGGATATGCCAGTGGAAATTGTACCCATAATCATAGGAACACTAGGTTCGATCCTAAGATCCCTGAAAAGGAATCTGGAAAAACTAGAGGCCGAAGTAGCTCCAGGACTCATGCAGAAGAGTGTGATCCTAGAAACGGCACACATAGTAAGAAGAGTGATGGACTCCTAAGGAGTCAGGATGCAACCAGGAACTCCACACTATAAATACCACCCAGTCGAATTGAAAGGCTGTGATAATAATAATAATAACATCTACAAGAGATGAAGGACACGATCAGGAAAGAATATATGCAGAGACTCAAGGCGATACTCAAGTCAAAACTCAACGCCGGAAATATGATAAAAGCCATAAACACATGGGTAGTGCCAGTAATCAGATACAGCGCAGGAATAGTGGAATGGACGAAGGCAGAACTCAGCAGCATAGATCAGAAAACCAGGAAACATATGATAATACACAAAGCACTACACCCAAGAGCAAATACGGACAGGGTATACATAACACGAAAGGAAGGAGGGAGAGGACTACTAAGTATAGAGGACTGCGTCAACATCGAGAACATAGCACTGGGGCAATATCTGAAAACCAGTGAAAACGAGTGGCTAAAGAGTGCATGGGAAGAAGGACTGATAAAAGTAGACGAAGACCCAGAAATATACAGAGACAGGAGAATGACAAACAGAACAGAGGACTGGCACAACAAACCAATGCACGGACAATACATGAGACACACTAAAGAACTAGCCAGCGATGACACATGGCAATGGCTACAGAGAGGAGAGCTCAAGAAGGAAACTGAAGGAATGATAACAGCGGCACAATATCAGGCCCTAAGAACCAGATGTGTTCAAAAAACGATAGACGGAAATAACATCTCTCCCATATGTAGGAAGTGCAATACGAAAAATGAAACCATAAACCACATAGCAAGCGAATGCCCGGCACTTGAACAGAACCAGTACAAAAAGAGGCATGATTCAGTGGCAAAAGCCCTCCACTGGAGCCTGTGCAAGAAACATCAGCTACCTTGCAGTAATAAGTGGTACGAGCACCAACCTGAGGGAGTGATAGAAAACGATCAGACAAAGATCCTTTGGGACTATGGTATCAGAACAGATAGGGTGATACGTGCAAATAGACCAGACGTGACGTTGATTGACAAAGTCAAGAAGAAAGTATCACTCACTGATGTCGCAATACCATGGGACACCAAAGTTGAAGAGAAAGAAAGGGAAAAAATGGATAAGTATCAAGATCTGAAAATAGAAATAAGGATATGGGATATGCCAGTGGAAATTGTACCCATAATCATAGGAGCACTAGGCACGATCCCTAAATCCCTGAAAAGAAATCTAGAAAAACTAGATGCTGAAGTAGCTCCAAGACTCATGCAGAAGAGTGTGATCCTAGAAACGGCGCACATAGTAAGAAAAGTGATGGACTCCTAAGGAGGCAGGATGCAACCCGGAACCCCACACTATAAATACCACCCAGTCGAATTGGAGTACTGTGATAGAGCAAAAAAAAAAAAAAATAATAATAATATCATTATTATTATTATTATTATTATTATTATTATTATTATTATTATTATTATTATTATTATTATTATTATCGTATGATTTTCAAGCTTTTTACACCAGTTTTAAAATAAAGTATAGAAAATGTAATTAATATGTCTGCATGGCACCTCCCCAAACTAAAAGAGAGAAAGAAATTCACAGAATGGTCTACCCAACGTTTTCAAAGTAAACAAATGCTACTCAAAACATGAAATGTAATCAAAAGATTAAAAAAAAAGACAATCTCCATAAACAAGTAGAATTACAAGGTAACCTTGTTTTCCCTGTCCCTGATCAAAGGGGAATTTCCGAAGTTGGAAACAAGTTTAACTGACTTTGGCTGATTTGGGCATAGGCTGGTTTTCTTTGATCATGGGATGAAAGATAATAAATGATGTTTTGACAGCAAGAGTCAATCTTGTTTATTTATTTTTGTGTTTATTGGCTTTACGTCATTCTTAATTGGGCAGAAAATAAAATTGGTAAAAAAACATTATTTTCGTCGCTTGACGTTTGTAAATTGATTGGCTTATTACAAACAAACACGAGGATGGTGTAGTGACTTAGTGAGTTCCATAGAAACGAAGAGAATAATTAAAAGATACATACCAATGAAATGAAATAGATTTCTTGATCGTAGACAATTTTGTGACGCGTGAATTACACGAGGATTAAAACAAATTCAATATTAGGGTACTATTCGAAATATTTCGCATTTAGGGTAAAAATCTATCTAAATGAACACGACCTTCTAATTTCGGATATACAGGTGGTAACCTGACTAAAGAGTAAGATTACTCGTCAGACCAGAGTTTCAAATAATTTCCTAATGAAAGTGTAAGTTCAATCAAATGGAATAAAGAATCCTGTCCTTTTCTTCTACTTAGAGGTGTACATGAGAACAGGAGGCTCGTGAAATGCTTCTTTTTTTTAGACCAGTGACATTTTAGCTTTCTGTAGCCATAGAAGCACACATTGAAAACATTTAAGCATGAAAAAATTATTTTCTCTTTTTTTGTAAGACCGAGATTTAGAGACGCTCTCCTGTAATGAATATAAAAGTATAGGTTTATTTACCAAAAATTTATTAAATAGATTTACCTACGTTTCCTTGTGATCTTTAGTGACAATTTTTTACACCATCTAATATGTTACCTTTTAATTTTTGGTTAATAATAATAATAATAATAATAATAATAATAATAATAATATAATAATAATAATAATAATAATAATAATAATAATAATAATAATAATAATAATAATAATAATACTGGTTCAAAAATTCCAAGGCCCTACACCCACGAATAACAGAACAACTAGCATTGTATCATAAACCACCACGCGCCCAAATGGAAGACCACAAGGAGAACATACTTAGTACAGCGAGACAAGAACAAGGGAATAAAGCAAGTAACTACAAGCCTATCATCTGCCTACCAGCAACGTGGAAGTTCTTAACGTGGAAGTTCTTAACTATACAACTACCTAGAGAATACAAACACCATCCCCAACCAACAGAAAGGTCCTGATACACAAATTTGTAATGAAAATAAAAAAAAAAAAACAGTAAGAGAAGGAAAACCAAACTAAGCATGCCATGGATTGACTACAAGAAAGCCTTCGACATGATACCACACACGAAGACTAATAGAATGCCTGAAAATATATGGGGCAGCGAAAAACACCATCAACTTCCTAAAAGATGGAATGCACAACTGGAATAAAGGTAATTACAAGCTCTGGAATAAGACTAGCAGAGGTTAAGATCAGGAGAGGGATCTTTCAAGGCAACTCACTGTCCTCACCACTCTTCGTAGTAGCCATGATTCCCATGACAAAAGTACTGCAGAAGATGGAAACTGGGTACCAACTCAAGAAAGGAGGCAACAGCATTAACCATCTGATTTTCATAAACGACATCAAGCTGTACATTAAGACCATCAAGGAAACAGATACAGGATTGTATCTGGCGACATCAGGACGGAATTTGGTATAGAAAAAAGTGCCTTGTTCAATGTACGAAAAGGCAAAGTGACAAGGACTGAAGTGATAAAGCTACCAGATGGGAATACCATCAAACAGATGAGACAGGATACAAATATCTGGGAATAACAGAAGGAGAGGATAAAAAACACCAGGAGATGAATGACACGATCTGGAAAGATTATATGCCGAGAATTAAGGCGATACTCAAGTCAAGACTCAACGCCAGAAATATGATGAAAGCCATAAACACATGGATGGTACCAGTAATCAGATACAGCGCAGGAGTAGTGGTGTGGACGAAGGCTGAACTTCGCAGCATAGAACAGAAAATTAGGAAACATGGCAATACACAAAGCAATACACCTAAAAGCAAATACAGATAGACTATACATAACACGAAAGGAAGAAGGGAGAGGACTACTTTGCATAGAGAGCGGCATCAACATCGAGAGCAGAGCACTGGAGCAATATCTGAAAACCAGTGTAGTCTGATTAAATTAGATGAACACCCAGAAATATACAGCGATAGCAAAATTACAAACAGAAAGGAGGAATGGCACAACAAACCAATGCACGGACAGTACATGAGACAGACTAAAGAACTAGCCAGCGATGAAACATGGCAATGGCTACAGAAGGGAGACCGCAAAAAGGAAATAGAAGGAATGCTAACAGCGGCACAGGATCACGCCCTAAGAATCAGATATGTTCAAAGAACAATAGATGGAAATAATGTCTCACTCATATGCAGGAAGTGCAATACGAAAACCAAGACCATAAACCACATAGCAAGCGATAATCCGGCACTTGCACAGAACCGGTACAAAAAGAGGCATAATTCAGTAGCAAAAGCCCTCCGCTGGAGACTGTGCAAACCAGCTACCTTGCAGTAATACCCGTAAGTGGTACGAACGCCAGCCTGGAGGTGTGATAGAAAACGATCAAGCAAAGATCCTCTTGGACTATGGTATCAGAACGTGCCAATAGACCAGACGTGATGCTGATTGACAAAAAAAAGAAGAATGTATCACTCATTGAGTAGATGAGAAAGAAAGAGAAAAAATGATAAGTATCAAGACCTGAAAATAGAAACAAGAAGGATATGGGATATGCCAGTGGAAACTGTACCCATAATCATAAGAGCACTAGGCACGATCCCAAGATCCCTGAAAAGGATCCTGGAAAAACTAGATGCTGAAGCAGCTCCTGGACTCATGCAGATGAGTGTGCGTGTGCTACTAGAAACAGCGCACATAGTAAGAAAAGTGATGGAAACCTAAGGAGGCAGGATGCAACCCGGAACCCCTCACTATAAAAACCACCCAGTCGAATACGATGACTGTGATAGACCAATAAAATAATAATAATAATAATAATAATAATAATAATAATAATAATAATAATAATAATAATAATAATAATAATAATAATAATACCACACACATGGCTAATAGAATGCCTGAAAACATATGGGGCAGAGGAAAACACCATCAGCTTCCTCAAAAATACAATGCGCAACTGGAATACAATACTTACAAGCTCTGGAATAAGACTAGCAGAGGTTAATATCAGGAGAGGGATCTTCCAGGCCGACTCACTGTCCCCACAACTCTTAGTAGTAGCCATGATTCCCATGACAAAAGTACTGCAGAAGATGCCGGGTACCAACTCAAGAAAAGAGGCAACAAAATTAACCATCTGATGTTCATGGACGACATCAAGCTGTATGGTAAGAGCATCAAGGAAAAAGATACCCTAAGGATTGTATCTGGGGACATCAGGATGGAGTTTGGAATAGAAAAATGCGCCTTAGTCAACATACAAAAAGGCAAAGTAACGAGTACTGAAGGGATAAAGCTACCAGATGGGAGCAGCATCAAACACATAGATGAGACTGGATATAAATACCTGGGAATAATGGAAGGAGGGGATATAAAACACCAAGAGATGAAGGACACGATCAGGAAAGAATATATGCAGAGACTCAAGGCGATACTCAAGTCAAAACTCAACGCCGGAAATATGATAAAAGCCATAAACACATGGGCAGTGCCAGTAATCAGACACAGCGCAGGAATAGTCGAATGGACGAAGGCAGAACTCCGCGACATAGATCAGAAAACCAGGAAACATATGACAATACACAAAGCACTACACACAAGAGCAAATACGGACAGACTATACATAACACGAAAGGAAGGAGGGAGAGGACTACTAAGTATAGGGGACTGCGTCAACATCGAGAACAGAGCACTGGGGCAATATCTGAAAACCAGTGAAGACGAGTGGCTAAAATGTGCATGGGAAGAAGGACTAATAAAAGTAGACGAAGACCCAGAAATATACAGAGACAGAAGACTGACAAACAGAACAGAGGACTGGCACAACAAACCAATGCACGGACAATACATGAGACAGACTAAAGAACTAGCCAGCGATGACACATGGCAATGGCTACTGAGGGGAGAGCTCAGGAATGATAACAGTGGCAGAAGATCAGGCCCTAAAAACCAGATATGTTCAAAGAACGTAGACGGAAATAACATCTCTCCCATATGAAGGAAGTACAATACGAAAATGAAACCATAAACCACATAGCAAGCGAATGCCCGGCACTTGCACAGAACCAGTAAAAAAAGAGGCATGATTCAGTGGCAAAAGCCCTCCACTGGAGCCTGTGCATGAAACATCAGCTACCTTGCAGTAATAAGTGGTACGAGCACCAACCTGAGGGAGTGATAGAAAACGATCAGGCAAAGATCCTCTGGGGCTATGGTATCAGAACAGATAGGGTGATACGTGCAAATAGACCAGACGTGACGTTGATTGACAAAGTCAAGAAAAAAGTATCACTCATTGATGTCGCAATACCATGGGACACCAGAGTTGAAGAGAAAGAGAGGGAAAAAATGGATAAGTATCAAGATCTGAAAATAGAAATAAGAAGGATATGGGATATGCCAGTGGAAATTGTACCCATAATCATAGGAACACTAGGCACGATCCCAAGATCCCTGAAAAGGAATCTAGAAAAACTAGAGGCTGAAGTAGCTCCAGGACTCATGCAGAAGAGTGTGATCCTAGAAACGGCGCACATAGTAAGAAAAGTGATGGACTCCTAAGGAGGCAGGATGCAACCCGGAACCCCACACTATAAATACCACCCAGTAGAATTAGAGGACTGTGATAGAGCAAAAAAAAAAATAATAATAATAATAATAATACTTACGGTCTTAAAAACCAGGATATCCCTTTTCTTAGAGAGCTAATAGAAAATTAGATTATTTTCAAAAACGAAATCAAGGCGGAAGTTAACCACAAACAACAAAAAGCAGCTTTCAAAGCCAGTAAACGAAGCTAAAACGCAAAATCTTTGAAAGCGGCAGGGCAAACTAAATATAATATTACTTACCATAAGATATTCGAAAATGTTTTAGACATTATTAAAAGTTCATTTGAATTTTCATCTAACCCTAAAAATATATCAGAAAGATCTATAATCCTTCCCAGGATTATGATTCTCTTTCCCAGAGTAATATGCGCAATGGATGCGATATGCAAATTAAGAAATAAAACAAAGGAGTTCTTGGGGAATACAATAACATCTTTAATATTCGAATTACTTCATAAAACTGTTAACATCTTATACCGTTTGAATATAACAGGATCGTTACTCTCCTCTTGAACCACAGTTTGTTGTTGGCTAACCAATATTTTTACAACGGAAGAAGAAAAACAGAATAAACACGTTCCCTTTCTCTTCCCTTCTTTGCCGTGAACGTATTGTCGTCCTCTTGTTTATTTAGTTCCTTTTTGTGACCACTGAATGAACAAACACCAGCTTTCTGAAATTTTCTGTTTAAGAAACTGCGTTGCAGCTTTCAGATGGATGACACTCCCATAAGTTAAGTAAACGCTTTCGCCACTATTATTACTTTACTGCAAAAGCTGTTGAGGTAATAGTAACCGGGAGATGTTCCTCTGTTGTCATTTAGACCTTTAAAGAATTTTCTTTTTACCCTAATGGTATTGCATTGAGTATTAACATTTTGGAGTCAAGCTGGGGCAAATAACTAAATACGATAACAAAGTTATAGTACATGTGATAATGCATGAGGTTTCTCCCAGGAAATTTAATGAACTATTTTTGTTTATCGGAAATTGCTTGAGATATTTCTACCGTAGCTTTTCTTCGAAGTTCATCGGTCCTATTTTTGTCCACATTTTATTTTTCTATGATTTAGATAAGACATGAGAAGCAAGTATTTTATGAGATTGTCATCATAATCCAGAAATACTTATGAGGCCAACATATTGCCAAAAGTTACAGTTCGATTTAAAGGTAAAACTAAAAAAAAAAACATTAATATTTAGTCTTCGCTTACTTTGCCACCATTTTCGCTGCTATTACCATTGTCTAAAATAGAAAGGGCATTTGTTTCTTTCGGGAATGTATGAAAATATAAAAGGCCAAATAAGGGAACATAAAACGATAAAAGGTTGGCATGACTAATCCAGTTTTAAAAAAATTTTCTTTCATGATTAGAGGATTAATATTTTCATCAGCGTTGGAGTTAAAATGATAAAAGCTATTAGAGGAAAACAGGCCTTGGGAAGAAAACAGATGAGTTATAGCGTCGTACTTCATCTTTTCTAGTGATGTATGTGTAATAACGGAGCTGAATTGATCAGGAAGTTTTGCATAGTAAGGCTATATATATAGCCTAAGAAAGTATTTCACGGGGGAACTGTTTCCTTGAATTTATGATTATGCTAAAATTAGCAAACAGTTTTACTAGTTAAAGATTCGTTTTACCGAAATGAGGAGGAATTGTTTAAAAGAGAGGTAAATGTGAATTAATCTTTTCTAGATCAAAAAGAAAACAAAATACAACCGGATCAAGCTGGCTAGATTGGTTTTGATTGAACTGGACTTACGTCACTGGTATAGGAAGGTATACAAAGGAGTAAGAAGCATAGTGAAGCCCTCAGAACTTTGACAACATATCATTATTATTATTATTATTATTATTATTATTATTTTAGTAGATGAAACCTTTCCACATGGAACAAGCACACAGGGGCCATTGACTTGAAATTCAAACTTCCAAAGAATGTCCTTTCAACCTCCCACCGCAGACCCCACACTGCAGCGGTAGCTGATCATGATACACGGCCAGTGATTTCTCACCGCCATGGGGGAGACGCGAAGTCGCGACATCTGAGTGGCAGGCCACGATGCTAACCACTATACCAGCGGACCAGGTAAAAGAGACGATGAATGATCATAGATTTATTTTTTCTTTCTATACAACCTCTACTTCCAATTACAGAGCTGAATTCGACTTTCCGCAACCAGTGAAGTGAGAACGTTTATTATTTTTAATCATACATAACTATGTACAGATTACAAAACGTATCCACCGAGTTTTCATAACGGATAGTTTTGAATTTGTTTAGAATCTTCTGTTTACAAGCCTAACATCGTATGGTTATATGAAGCATGAAATATTCTGTATATAATAAAACGTTATGTGTACCAGTATATTTCTCTTTTCTGTGAAACAGCGATAGTTGACAGGCAATCATCTGAATGTTTATACTTGTCACGATCAAGCCAGTGACAGCCTCTTTTACCACTAGCTCCCATACAAATATGCAAATTTTAGTACCTTGCTGTGAGGCTCGAACGACAAGTGACGTCTCTAGGATCTGGATTTGTCTCCTCAAAAATAAGTCATATAAGTAACAATTTTATAGTAACTGTACACTAGTGGATATGATAGTAAAAGTGATTTTTTTTTTACCAGGGCACATAAAAAAATCTTTCTCATTTTGTGAAGAGTGGAATTATTTAGAATATTTTTACTGATCATATATTTAAGTTCAATGAAATTTTATTTATGATAAATATTTACCCACAGTGAACCGATGATTCATAATAAATCATGGCACGATTTTTGCAGCATAGCTTTCTTGATCAAAAATCTTTTCGTCTGCAATACGAATTGTATGCAATATTTCGCAAAGTTTTATTTAAAATATAGATCGAACATCCTTTTTTATAACTATTCACATCGATCAAATCAGAATGTTTCATTCCAGACTTACTAATGCTTCACTCAAATAAAGTGGGATCATTTGCTGCCTCAGTTCAAAAGCATATAAGATGGTATCTATAAAGCTGAGTAAACAACCTTGTAATATATCGAATAGGGCCCTCCTTTCCCTTTGTCTACCTATGTTTCTATTAATCTATCTAACTCGCTACCCGTCTATGTACTGGCGGTGAAGTTGTTGCAGATAAGTAATCTTTTTTATTTAGTAAGATGAAACAGACAAAAGGTTAATACCTATTAGGATTTTTGACAATATAATCTCAGTTTTATTGGGCATCAATTACAAGTTTATGTCGTAAAATTCCTCTTTATTTCCTTTTTTTCTCCTAGAACAGTTGTTGAGACATCCATTACACCGGAATGTCACCCAGACTCTTATAAATCTTTTAGTCACTGGGAGCCTAGTCTGAAGCGTCTAGATAAAACCGAAACCTAACGCAAGCAAGTTTAGAAGACATGACGGAATTAATTTTCTGTCCGAAAAAGATTAAAGTCAGACAGTTTCGTGGGACAATAAAAGACGTTGGTTTTACCTTGAATATCAGTGCCCGACTTTTCATTGGAAAAGGTGTTTAATTGTGTTTTTATACTTAGAATGTACATCACTTCATGAACATTAAATCACATTAAAATTTTCTCCCGTCACATACACTTTTAGGTGTGATCTTTTACTGATACCTTGTGCCAATTATATATTGCTATAGTATTGCTTTCCCTTTATATTAGCTAAATTTCTACTGTTATATCCAAAATACTTTAAAGGATCTTTAAAATGGTTACACGGTAGGTTTTAAATCAAATGCTAGCTAGATAGGTGACTTGCCATGGAAAATCTTATTTCTAAATGAGCAACTACATATTCAAGACAAAAAAACTGAGGTAAATTCGTTCTCTTGCTATTTGCACCGATTTAGATTTTTGTGTGTAAAGTCATATTTTAGTAATATATTCTAATGTCTTATTAAATATACAAAAAATTATTTATTTCATTTATTACTATTACATAAACCGTCTGAGACTATTATTTGTAGATTTTTTTCCATCTCCTTAAACTGTTAACTATAACGCTTCACATTTTCGTTTACTGTGAAAGAAATTTTCTGTTAAAATACGTTTAGCCAATTTTAATCCAATATTATATATATATATATATATATATATATATATATATATATATATATATATATATATATATATATATATATATATATATATATATATATATATATATATATATATATATATATATATATGTATATATATATATATATATATATATATATATATATATATATATATATATATATATATAATATAGGAGCTTCAGAAGGTGTCCATGATACAACGATTAAAAGGAATCAGGTTTATTTACAACGAACGTTTCGCACTAAAACTTCTGTGCATCATCAGTCTGTAAAAGAGCAAAGAGACACATAAATAACATTCAATGAAAAAATAAAAAGGAAATCACAAATATTAAAATGGGTCTTAAAAAAATTAAAAATCAAGTAAAAACAAACAAAGGTAAAGAGAGAGAGAACAACCCCAAACACCAACCGTCCATAATGTAGAGAGAAGATGGAATGACTAAAAAAAACCCAGTTGACGAAGACGACGTCAACTATGCCAGGTATAGAGTTGCTGAGGAGGTATTGCTATTGAGTGAAGGAACAAGTTTCTTAATGTATAACGACTCGAGGGTAGTTAGGTGGTCAGGATTTTTGACATAATCTATTATTTTGAATTGTTCTTTTTTTATTTCGATTTTGCAATTAGAAGCGTGGTTCCTGATATTGGAAAATTCAGGCTGTTTTATTTTCTGACCAGTACGGAAGCTGAAACCCAGATGGCTACAATATCTGACCCTCAGCAGCCTCCGAGTCGATCCAACGTAAGAGACCCGGACATCCAGGGCAAATAAATTTATATATGACGTTGGATCTCATGAAGGGCTGAAGGCGGTCTTTAAAGTTAAAGAAGGAGCCTATTGTACAGGGATTATTTGTTATAAGTTTGACTCTGAGACAAGGAATCTCTTGTTCAATAATTCGTGCGAGATTGGACGAGAATTTGAAGTCAGGCATATATGGGATAGTTGCATAAAACAGTTTCTTAGGAACATCAAAATTAGGCAATGGTGGATGAAAAAATTTGGCAAGTATTTGATTGATCATTCTAAAAACTATTTCTTGTGGGAATGAATTGGACTTGAAAAAGCTTAATAAAAACGTGACTCATCATGAAAAATCTTCCAAGAAGATGAATATTTCAGGGCTCTATTGACTAATGTGTGAATGGTATTAAGTTTAAAAGATCGTTGACATGAGCTATAAAAATTATTAGTTTAGTCCTGTAAAGGTACGTTTTCTGTAAACGGACGTGGCAAATTCAGAATTGGTTCTTGTTATTTCAAATCCAGGTAAGGTAAAATTCCCTCATTTTCGACTTCCATTGTAAAATTAATATTTGGATGAATATTGTTAATGAAATTTAAAAACAAAAAAGAACATTGCAAGGGTGTTGAATAATGCAAAGGTATCATCAACGTATCTACGTAAAGTGAAGGTTTAAAGTTGAGATCACACTGGTTTAAAAAATTTCGATTCTAAGTCCGACATAAAAAAATTGGCAAAAATTGGGCCTAGAGGAGATCCCATGGCAACTCCATCGACCTGCGAATAGAGTCGCTTATTAAATATGAACATCGAGTCTTGCACCAGCAAGATCGAGTAATTGTTTTTAAAAAAAAAATAGTTCGTTAAAACCAATGAAAGATTGTATCATCATTAATAAAAATCTTGTTCAGTATAATATTAATCGTCTCATTAAGTGGAACGTTTGTGAAGAGAGATTCCACATCAAAACTGACCATATAATAGTCCCCATCTTGTCTAGTGATTATTTGTTGAAATCAAGCCCATTTTTCAAAGTAAATCTCGCTATTGCTGTATTCAGAGAGAAGTCCAGCCAAAAATTTAGAGATGGAAAAAGCAGGATTGTTGTAGGCAGCCATAATTGGTCTTAAAGGTAGATCAGGTTTATGAATTTTCGGTTTTGTCCATAGAGTATGCTGAACGAGGAACCGATAACAAAAAGCTGTTGATAGGTTGTTTCATTATAATATTTTCACTTTTGATTTTCCTCAAGAATCTATTGATTTTATCTTCCCTTTTAAAAACTTCTAAAAAAGTAGGTTCACCATGGGACATAAACTTGGTACTGTCAGACAAAATATTTTCCATTTTTTGTACATAGTCGTTCTTATTCATAATAACTACCCCCTTGCCTTTGTTTATCTGGTTTACACATGATTATATCTTCTCGCTCCTTCAACCTCAACAAGAGAATTTTCAAATCTGCAGGTCTAAAAAAAGGTGTCCAATTAGTTTTCAAATTGAGATAGGTTTTATGAGCCAAGTTAGAAATTTTCTGTTGTAGCTTACCAATGTTTTGGTTGAATTCAAGTTTGATCAGTCTTTGGAACATAATTTCAAAAGGTAGAAAAAACCTGGCATAGTTGGGTCTAAAGGATGGCAAGCAGAAGTCCAGGCCAAATGACAATAAAAATTCTTCTCTCTTTGATAAAACATAACCGGAAAAGTTAAAAATACATTGATTTCTGGACTGGAAATAGGAATAACCACACCGAAGCTTCAGAAGTTTCTTTGGTGTCTCATGAACACATCAGAAATATAGTTATAATGTATTTACAGAACAATCTTTGGTAAAGTAGGCGGTCCAACATGGATAGATCATTGTATAATAAATTCTTCAATTGGTCAGTGATAACAGTTAATTGGTCAATAATGCGAATTTTACAATCAATTTCGTTCTTGAGTAATGTCTTGAGCGCATCCTTATAGAACTCGTGTTGTAGAGGGGCTTGATTTGTACAGTCTGAATCGGACGAATTTTGGAGTAGTATCATTAAGCTGGCAATATTGAAGAAAGTCAAGATCTGCTTTGGCCTTTTTTTCCAGTCGAAGGGTTGTCTTTTCCAGTTTTCTTGAGGTAGCGATGGTAATGGACGGATAACGGTGCTTGAGTAGTTGAGCAAAGTGTTGAGTTCCTCGAAGTCGGAGGCGGAAGGCGAATAGGAGGACGAAGAAAAGTTTCCGTATCATCTCTGGAGGTATGTAGAGGGCTCAGTTAAATAAATAAATATATAGGAGCTTCAGAAGGTGTCCATGATACAACGATTAAAAGGAATCAGGTTTATTTACAACGAAACGTTTCGCACATAAAACTTCTGTGCATCATCAGTCTGTAAAAGAGCAAAGAGACACATAAATAACATTCAATGATAAAAAGGAACTCACAAATATTAAAATGGTCTTAAAAATTAAAAATCAAAGTAAAAACAAACAAAGGTAAAGAGAGAGAGAACAACAAACACCAACCGTCCATATGTAGAGAGAAGATGGAATGACTAAAAAAACCAGTTGACGAAGACGACGTCAACTATGCCAGGTATAGAGTTGCTGAGGAGGTATTTTCTATTGAGTGAAGGAACAAGTTTCTTAATGTATAACGACTCGAGGGTAGTTAGGTGGTCAGGATTTTTGTTTGACATAATCTATTATTTTGAATTGTTCTTTTTTTATTTCGATTTTGCAATTAGAAAGCGTGGTTCCTGATATTGGAAAATTCAGGCTGTTTTATTTTCTGACCCAGTACGGAAGCTGAAACCCAGATGGCTACATATCTGACCCTCAGCAGCCTCCGAGTCGATCCAACGTAAGAGCCCGGACATCCAGGGCAAATAAATTTATATATGACGTTGGATCTCATGAAGGGCTGAAGGCGGTCTTTAAAGTTAAAGAAGGAGCCTATTGTACAGGGATTATTTGTTATAAGTTTGACTCTGAGACAAGGAATCTCTTGTTCAATAATTCGTGCGAGATTGGACGAGAATTTGAAGTCAGGCATATATGGGATAGTTGCATAAAACAGTTTCTTAGGAACATCAAAATTAGGCAATGGTGGATGAAAAAATTTGGCAAGTATTTGATTGATCATTCTAAAAACTATTTCTTCGTGGGAATGAATTGGTGGACTTGAAAAAGCTTAACAATAAAAACGTGATCTCATCATGAAAAATCTTCCAAGAAGATGAATATTTCAGGGCTCTATTGACTAATGTGTGAATGGTATTAAGTTTAAAAGATCGTTGACATGAGCTATAAAAATTATTAGTTAGTCCTGTAAAGGTACGTTTTCTGTAAACGGACGTGGCAAATTCAGAATTGGTTCTTGTTATTTTCAAATCCAGGTAAGGTAAAATTCCCTCATTTTCGACTTCCATTGTAAAATTAATATTTGGTGAATAATTGTTAATGAAATTTAAAAACAAAGAACATTGCCAAGGGTGTTGAAATAATGCAAAGGTATCATCAACGTATCTACGGTAAAGTGAAGGTTTAAAGTTGAGATCACACTGGTTTAAAAATTTCGATTCTAAGTCCGACAATCCTGCTTTTTCCATCTCTAAATTTTTGGCTGGACTTCTCTCTGAATACAGCAATAGCGAGTTTACTTTGAAAAATGGGCTTGAATTTCAACAAATAATCACTAGACAAGATGGGGACTATTATATGGTCAGTTTTGATGGGTTGGAATCTCTCTTCAAACAACGTTCACTTAATGAGACGATTTTAATATTATACTGAACAAGATTTTTATTAATAATGATGATACAATCTTTCTATGGTTTTTAAACCGAACTATTTTTAAACAATTACTCGATCTTGCTGTGCAAGACTCGATGTTCATATTTAATAAGCGACTCTATTCGCAGGTCGATGGAGTTGCCATGGGATCTCCTCTAGGCCCAATTTTTGCCAATTTTTTTATGTCGGACTTAGAATCGAAATTTTTAAACCAGTGTGATCTCAACTTTAAACCTTCACTTTACCGTAGTACGTTGATGATACCTTTGCATTATTTCAACACCTTGGCAATGTTCTTTGTTTTTAAATTTCATTAACAATATTCATCCAAATATTAATTTTACAATGGAAGTCGAAAATGAGGGAATTTTACCTTACCTGGATTTGAAAATAACAAGAACCAATTCTGAATTTGCCACGTCCGTTTACAGAAAACGTACCTTTACAGGACTAACTAATAATTTTTATAGCTCATGTCAACGATCTTTTAAACTTAATACCATTCACACATTAGTCAATAGAGCCCTGAAATATTCATCTTCTTGGAAGATTTTTCATGATGAGATCACGTTTTTATTAAGCTTTTTCAAGTCCAATTCATTCCCACAAGAAATAGTTTTTAGAATGATCAATCAAATACTTGCCAAATTTTTTCATCCACCATTGCCTAATTTTGATGTTCCTAAGAAACTGTTTTATGCAACTATCCCATATATGCCTGACTTCAAATTCTCGTCCAATCTCGCACGAATTATTGAACAAGAGATTCCTTGTCTCAGAGTCAAACTTATAACAAATAATCCCTGTACAATAGGCTCCTTCTTTAACTTTAAAGACCGCCTTCAGCCCCATTTCATGAGATCCAACGTCATATATAAATTTATTTGCCCTGGATGTCCGGGCTCTTACGTTGGATCGACTCGGGAGGCTGCTGAGGGTCAGATATTGTAGCCATCTGGGTTTCAGCTTCCGTACTGGTCAGAAATAAAATAAAACAGCCTGAATTTTCCAATATCAGGAACCACGCTTCTCAATTGCAAAATCGAAATAAAAAAAGAACAATTCAAAATATAGATTATGTCAAAAATCCTGACCACCTAACTACCCTCGAGTCGTTATACATTAAGAAACTTGTTCCTTCACTCAATAGCAATACCTCCTCAGCAACTCTATACCTGGCATAGTTGACGTCGTCTTCGTCAACTGGTTTTTTTTAGTCATTCCATCTTCTCTCTACATTATGGACGGTTGGTGTTTGGGGTTGTTCTCTCTCTCTTTACCTTTGTTTGTTTTTACTTTGATTTTAATTTTTAAGACCATTTTAATATTTGTGAGTTCCTTTTTATCATTGAATGTTATTTTATGTGTCTCTTTGCTCTTTTACAGACTGATGATGCACAGAAGTTTTATGTGCGAAACTTTTCGTTGTAAATAAACCTGATTCCTTTTAATCGTTGTATCATGGACACCTTCTGAAGCTCCATATATTTATTTAACTGAAGCTCCTATATACTATATATGTGTGTGTGGTGTGTGTGTGTGTGTGTGTGTGTGTGTGTGTGTGTGCAAACCTCGCATGTCAATACATCTCGCTTGAAAATATGTAATATTATCATCGAAATGAAAAGGCTTTGAAAAGGCAAATTCTTTTTCCTGAAAGATAAGAGATTTCTCTGGGTTCTACATCATATCTTTCATGGGCCGTGTTCTGGATTTCCATTTAACGGTCTTGAATCTCCCTCCACTAAACCACCAAAAATAAAATTCTTTGAAATTTTACATTATTCTGTGATTTTGCCCTGTCTCTCTTATCTCTGCCAATAATCTCTTTCCGTTATGATTATTTAATGCTATGGTTCTTCGTTTTCTCCTAATCTAAGATTTTTCAATAAACAAAACACAATAATGGGAAAAATTAGTTGCTTATATCCGTAAATATTGGTCAGTGCTTCAAGTTGGTAAGTTTTATCTTAATGGTCGGACTTTACATTATGTATCACAATGTTAGAGATGGTAATGACCACAACTCAAGCCCATTTCTTTATTCCAAGTCCCTGATATTTCCTTTTATAAAATTCATCCTGCATTGGCCTTTCCGATCTCATCTTTATTTTCTGTCTATATGCCATGCTTAGCCTCTGCTTCGTCGGTAAAAGTCATACAATACCACTTATCAAAATTTAAAATCATTGTTAGATGATATGCTAATCTTTCTTCACAATTTACTAATATGGTTCTTTTTCTTTGGTAGGTAAACCCACTTCTTGATATCACTTAACATCAATGAAGTCTTGTCCTTGATCACTGACGTATGTTGTTGCAGAAAACTGATATACCACTTTTGATGGTCTCACAAACTAAATTAAAATAAAACTAGTAAATAAAATACTAGTGTTTTGGTAATGAAAATGTGAATAAGATTAGGTGATCAGTTTGCTCCATTTTTCTCAGTAGTTTATCATATCATCCCATGGTGGAAAATTTTATCATTGTGCTCACCCCCGCCTCACACCCATTTTTTTTTTTTTTTTTTTTTTTTTTTTTTTACTCGGCTCTTGAGTCATGGATTCAAATGATCCTGATCATTATAAACTGCTCCAGTAAAATGTTGAAATCGCTTCCCAAACATTCTCAATCTGAAATTTCCGTAGGGTTTTCATGAAATTTCCGTAGGGTTTTCATAACCTCAGACTGGCTAGACATCTGACTTTAATCCTGTTTTTGGATATTTCTTTAAGAAACCTGCAATGGAACTGGCCATTAAGCTTCTCAGTATATATTTGTCTAATGAAAAAATAGCATTCCAATTACTTCCAGGAATTCAATACTTCAAATAATAGTTTCTCTCTTCAACTTTTACTGTCACGAGGTTTTTCTAACACTTTTCCTAACGATAACTTAAAATAAAGAAGTATCGGTTTTTTTTATCCACGTCACAACCGTTTCCCTATCCAATTTTTTTTCTTTTATTATTGGAGGGAAAGGGGGGTGGGGTGTGTGTAGGGGGGGGGGGGGGTGTGTGCAGTAACCATTTCCCTTCCTCTGCCTTTTAAATTCCCCTCTTTTTATTTTTCTTATCCAAAAACTAATTCTCTTGAGCCACGTAACTACAACGACGGTGTATTTTGTCAACTTTCGTCTAGAGAGCTGTTGAGACTAACCAAAATAAACGTTATCTTGCTAATCTTTTTATTTATATGAGTATTTTTTCGTTCGTTTTATGCCTATAATCATGCACATCTCATCATATTCGAAAAACAATCTTTCCAAACTTTATCACAAATGTGAAGAGGTTTGTTTATAAAGCGTGTATACTTACTACAGTACTCAGGGCTTCTAGCTTATAAGTTTTAAAAACTTCATTTTCTACCCTTAGGTAGTAAGCAAAACAACACGGTATAAACAAAAACTTTTCATTTTTCATTAATAATAAAAAAAAAAACAGGGCGGAAAAGCAAGCTGAACTCAACAGGAAACAGAAAGAAGAATGAACTGTCACCGTAACTTTTAGAAGAACACAATAGGAAGAGGCTCTTCTGCCTTTGTTTCCTTTCCTATTTGCTTCTTGTTATTACGCTCAAGATTTTGTGCTAAGGGTTTGGGTATATTATAAGCTTGGACGCATTTGTTTGTATGTATGTGTATATGTACACACAAACACACATACACACACACACAACACACATACACACACACACACAACACACATACACACACATATATATAATTTCTATATATATCTATATATATATGTATATATTTATATATATATATATATATATATATATATAATATATATATATATAT
>NC_061108.1:89627908-89635408 GCF_015104395.2 Macrobrachium nipponense
ATTGCGCATTGTCAGTCCCCAATATTTAAACATTCTCAGTTTGCCTTATTTTAACGGATTTGAAACCATTAAATCATTGTTAAAAGCCTTTAAGGTCAACTTTGTTTTTTCCTATAATAACACACTAAAAGGAATATTAATAAAAAATGGCCCCAGGGAAAGCAACAACATAATATATAAGATTCCATGTATGGACTGCCCCTTTTGTTTATCTCGGACAGTCGAGCAAGGGCTTATAAGTAAGATTAAACCAGCATAAATATTCTGTAAAAACTGGGCAAACATCTAATGCAATATTCATTCATTTAAGTGAAAACAGCCACCGGATAAATTGGATTGGTAGTTCAGTAATTGCTAGATCAAAAGATGTCTTATCACGAAATCTTTTAGAATCTGACATAATACAACTTACTTCCAATTGTAATTTTAAATATTAGTCTTGGCCTGTTTCAATTAGACCCTTGTATTTGCAACATGTTTAAGAATGACCTCAAAGATATAATTACAGACGTAAATAGTAATTAGTTGCCTTAGAGATATCTTCGTTGTATATGTATGTTTAATATGTTTTGTGAATAAGTTCTTGTTTACCAAAGATCTGAATTGGTCAGCTGTCGCCCTGTATATTCTTTTAATTGTCTTGTCCCTGTGTCTGAGCAGTTGGACTTAATCTTTTTGTTTTTAAATTGTACCCATGTTTATGCTTGTTTGGAAAGGTTACTCATTCTCCAGGTGTGCCAGATTCTAGGTAATAATCTCCTTATAATCCCTATCTGTCAGTTATACGACCTTTCCTGTACTGAAAACTCCTCATGTAAATCAGTTTGTCTGCTAAGTAAAGGACGTCGGGTCGAAAGATCTTGCAGAAACTCTGTTGTTTATTTTTCCTTCGTAGCTTATATCTTTATATGCTATATATATATATATATATATATATATATATATATATATATATATATATATATATATATATATACATACATACATATATATATATATATTATATATATATATATATATATATATATATATATATATGATATAGCAATTAACGCAAGAAAGTGCGTTTCACAAGAATAAATTTCTGACTTACATCGGGAGCAAACCGCGGTTTTTCAAGGGAGTTAGAAATGCATGTATATATATATATATATATATATATATATATATATATATATATATTATATATTATATATATTATATATATAATATGTATATAATAGATATATATATATATATATACATGTATATAGTATATATATATATATATATATATATATACTATATATATATATACTATTTGTATACCATGTATATATGATATCTTTATATATATACTATCTAATATATATATATATTATCTATAATTATATATATATATATCATATATTATATATGTATATATATATATATATATATATAACTATATATATATATATGATATATATATATATATATTATATATATATATATATATATATATATATATGATATATATATTCATTGTACACGTGTCTCCTTCCATGAATGCAATGAATACGTCGTTTCTTTGCAGTAGTAAAATATATCAGTAGATAAAAAGAAAAGAGATGTACAGTAACCTAACAAAATTTTTATGCAAGATCAAAACCGCAGGTAAATGCACGAACCTCATGTCGTTTTGGTAATTTTGGAAATTTCTTGGCCGTGGAAAGTGGATTTAGGATTCTTGCCTCCATGGGAAATTTGGGCCTGATAAACCTATCCTGGTCCCGAACGAGACTTTTTGTGTGTGAATATTTCAAAGGTTCTTGGTCCTCAAGATATTATTTTTTTTTCTTTGTGTTGATATTTAAATATCTTCGTATCTGCGTGAAATGGTCCTTTAACGGATTATGTGTAATATGGATTTAATTTGTGTGTTGCGTTTTTATTCAATTGTCACGTAGTTCCGTCTACCTGGTGTTAAGTAAATAGAATGCGCATTAATTTAGATAAGTCGCTATAATTATAAGGCATTTTAAAAATATTTTTCGACATATGTAAGTATATATATATCTATATATATATATATATATATATATATATATATATATATATATATATATATATATATATATATATATATATATATATATATATGGTAGGAATAGGAAAGATGGCTAACGTTAGTTATTACAGGTTTTCGCTGGAGGTAAGGCAGTTCCTGTGTGATTTTCGCATTTAAATATGACTAGATACGGTCACTGACGCGGCATTCATTCTTTTGTTCATGGAAGGTATATTTGTATAATTTATCAATGGTTCCCTATTTAGTCTCTACAGAGTTTCATCCGTTATTCGTTTCCATGAGTGAATTACTTCACAAGCTAACCTTTCGGTTCGTTTAATGAGAGTGCACATTCTTTACCAGTCCGAAAACACAATTTAAAGATGTAGAACAATTTTTCTTTCTGAGTTTCCTCAAGTTTTCCCGGGATGTGCTAGCATATACTATATATACTATTTTTTATATATATATATATATATATATATATATATATATATATATACATATATATATATATATATATTATATATATATATATATATATATATTATATATATATACATATATATATATATATATATATATATATATATATATATATAATATATATATATTACATATTATTCCATTATGTTCTTTTACTGCTTCATTAAATTTCATGAAATAATTGAACAACGTTCAAAACAGAAGGAACATATCTTTTTTATATGAGGCTGAACAATTAGTCCCTCTAGTAAATAATCTGCCATCAGTAATTTTAATCTTCGGCTCGTATAGTTGGATAAGTCAATATTTTCACGGAAAGATTAATTTTTTTTCTTTGGAAACGAGGTCAATGTTTTTTTTTTTTTTTTTTTCTTGTTTTTTTTTTTTTTTTTTTTTTTTTTTTGAAAATTAAAATACCCAGCGTCGGGTGGAAACCATTTTACCTCCTGCTCAAAACCTTTAAAAGTCAAATATTAATAAGACCAATTGTACATTTTTTTTATAGGTTCTTCCTATATGTAAAAGCTATTAACTTGATTCTATGGCAAAAACGATTGGAAGATAAACGTTATTTTTTCCAGGGTTTATTAGACACTTTTACCACATAATCGACATTCTAAAGGAAGAAAATAATATTAAATTTCATAATAACAAAAATAGTTTTATCCAAATAATTTACTGCCCTCGAAGACTTGGTGGCTCCATAAAACAATAGTTGAAGTCTGTGACAGTTAATATGAAACTCTCATAAAACCATCCGATTATTATTATTATTATTATTATTATTATTATTATTATTATTATTATTATTATTATTATTATTATTATTATTATTATTATTATTATTCACACTGAAAATACGTATTCATGGAACATACCGAGAGGTCATGACAATGCACAGAAAGCAATAAAATAATGTTAAATTTCATAATAACAAAAAATAGTTTTATCCAAATAATTTACTCCCCTCGAAGACTTGGTGGCTCCATAAAACAATAGTTGAAGTCTGTGACAGTTAATATGAAACTCTCATAAAACCATCCGATTATTATTATTATTATTATTATTATTATTATTATTATTATTATTATTATTATTTATTATTATTATATTAATTATTATTATTATTATTCACACTGAAAATACGTATTCATGGAACATACCGAGAGGTCATGACAATGCACAGAAAGCAATAAACAGCCGAAATTAAAGCTAAATTTAAAAAATATATAAATAAATGATAGATTAGAAAACAAACAATTAAATGATAAGGTGATTTTTTTATATTTTATTAAACCTATTACAGCAGAAAACCCATATTGCTCATGCTATGGCACAACCTATAGATCTGGAACTGCTGTTGTATGGGCACCATGTGGTTAACAAATCTAAATTTACCTCCTGAAAAAATCCAGTAACCATGAATAAGATCAAAGGGAATCCCAGTCAGTTTGGAGGAGCCTCATTGAAAGGTAAAATTTTCGGGCTATTGCTATAGACAGTTACATACGTACAAACATATATATATTAGTCTCTTCGCTTTTGCGAAAGACTGTTTGTTTTTCCTTACGATTGTCATTCGTAAGTATTTCTGGTTCCTTCCGTCTCCTATGTGATATCTGAGTACAGTGGTTCTTCTTAAACTAAAGGAGATGATTCAAACGGATAAGTTGAAAAAGGTATAACAACTTTATTCTGTAACTCCATAATAAGAGAGACAGTTCGGTCGGGAGACCGATATGTTTGATCGCTGGTAAAGAACTGAACACTTAGAGCATCACGTCGATAGCGAAACATTAGCTATCTCAGCGATTCATATAAAAACATACGTAGTCCGCCGGCTCGGAAGTTACAAGTTTCCGGCGTAGGTTAACAGGTCAACCGCTTCCCATGGAAGTTGTTGTGCAAAGTTATCAGTAATGCAAAACGATGACATTTCTAAACAGATTTAAACCAGGCTACTGCAGACATCGCATAGCGTAATCTAGATCTCCATTGGTCACGTAGGACCCTCCTAATTCCAATGACCTCAGGTCATGGGTTTTTATTTACAGATATGTAATTCTAAAATGTGTTTATTACATATATATATGTATATATATATATATATATATATATATATATATATATATATATATATATATATATATATATATATATATATATATTGATTGTTACGGACCCTGGAGATCTCAGAGACAATGTTATGGCCTCTGAGGGAGGTCCGCTTCAGGTTCGATATGAAATAATAAAAAAAAAACTTATCAACACAAACAGTTGAAACTGGGGATACGAATATAGAAAGAAACACTAACACAACAAAGGTTTATTTACAAGCTTACTAACAAAGGTAAATGCAGAATGGTATCTCCTATTTACATAAAAAGATAGAATCTTACACTGCATGAACTGGGGGAAACAGTGAGGTAATAAGAATACTTGCTAAACAGTTTGACACTTCGAAGAGGTGGCTTCATGAAAGTAGAGCGGTAATTGCAGTCGTCCTCTTGCCTCCGTATTGCAGAAAATAGTCTATTCCTAAGGCAGGAACTCTCCCCTTTTCTTCTCCGAAGTCTGCTCAATGTAGAGACAACTCAGCCGTCCACACCGGAAGACGACTAGACCAATATCCAACCAACTCTCGAACAACTTCTTTTGACTGATACTTCGTCGGTTCCTTTTTCTCGTATCTCACGGTAGATCTCTGCTGCTGCTGATCTCTCACTGATAATCTGATCTTTGGCTATCTGTGACTAACTGGTGATCTCTCTTTTACGATCTCTCTCTCTCTTACGATCACTGCTCTCCAAAGTTTGTTCGTTGTATTTATACGGCGCTCTGGGGGCGGAGCCTACGGCGAACGTCACAGACTCCCGAGGTTTCTAGACATTCTTAGATGAATCTAGACGAGGTGTTGCATCAGAAATCGCGGCGTTTCTCCCGTAATATTGGCGCGTTTTTGTGCTCCACAACACACCCGACGATTCCAGAATAACCACGAAGATAGGCGCCTCCAATACGGGCGTGAAAGCCTCCTTACTGCCGATCTTCTCGAAAATGCGTTTTTCCTTTCCTTTAACTTCTTTGCTATGAAGCAATTACCAATCATATATATATATATATATATATATATATATATATATATATATATATATATATATATATATATATATGAATAACTTGATCACGAAGTATATAAAACGCAATGCTATGTATAAATAAAGGTGATGCCACGAACGAAAATCGAAAGGAGAGAAAGCCAAGAACTTTCGGTGTAACACGACTCTTTACTTAGGTACAACTGATCATACAGAGCAAAAACATAGTACAAGTAGGCTTAATATCCAAACTGATATTACAAGATTAGCATAAGGTCCAATTCACTCTACAGAAACGAAAAAACGCCTGAGGGCAAGATTAAGAATTTAAGCACTGTTCCTTGTCAAGGCAAATTTTAATTGAAAAAAAACAATACATTTTGTATTAGTTAACATTAAATTTACAAGAATTTTCAAAAAATGAGTGAAAAGACTAAAATACGATATAAATATAGTGAGAGAGAGAGAGAGAGAGAGAGAGAGAGAGAGAGAGAGAGAGAGAGAGAGAGAGAGATAATAACTATATGCATGTGGGACTTATTAATTAGTAGTTCATTTATTTTAAGTCCTTCATAAACATTTTACAAATATACGGGTCCAAATGGTACAATCCCAGACTAAGATTTACGTTGCTTTTTATTAGTGATTTATATAATTGCTGATTCCAGTAAATTTCTTGAAACATAATCATTAGACCTAGCAATCACAGAGCTATTGCCCCAATTCATACAATGAGATTTTTTGCCTAGATGGATAGATAGTGCATTTGAAGTTTGGGCTGTTCTAAATGAATACATATGCTGCTTAATACGTACATATTAATATTTACTTGACTGACCGAGAATTTTGTAAATGATGTTGTTGTTTGTTACGGGACTATTCTTAATTGGCATATCGTTAATGGTATTGTTATAAGAGAATACAACATTAACATTAAACGATTTTAAATACTGATTTTATGGTTTCAAATCCACGAAAGTAAGGCAGGCTAAGTACATTTTTAGGGGTTTCTTTTTCATTACTAGCAACATTATAAAACGTTTTGTGAGCTTTTCGATAACATAAATCAATTATATGAGGTGGGTAGCAGAGATCATTTCCTATCTTTTTTATGTATTCTATTTCTTGGTCAAGATATTGTGGACTCGTGATACAAGAACATAGAAGAAAAAATTGAAATTTTAATATTAAGATGGTGACCAGAATAAAAATGTACATATGTTAGATTATTTGTGGGTTTCCTATAAATACTGAATTTACATTGGAAAGATTCTCTATGTATTAATACATCTAGGAAAGAGATGACATTGTTATTTTTAATTTCAACAGTGAATTTTATGGATGGCACTAAATTATTCAATTTAGACAATAAATCATTTACATCGATACCAACAGGTCAGACTACTAAGATGTCATCTATGTATCTGAACCATTTTAAGGGGACGAGTGTGATATTCGGGAGGTGTTGTCTTTCAAAAAATTCTTATATATAAGTTTGAAAGAAGAGGTGATAAAGGGTTACCCATGGCCATACCAAGTATTTATTGGTAATATTCTCCATTAAAAATAAATCTGCAATCACAAATACACAACTTAATCAATGAAATTATGTGAATAATGAACATACAAGTTCATTACTTAAATATTCTAGCACAGATTCAATAGGGACTTTTGTAAACAAGGAACATACATCAAAACTGACAAAGATATCACTAGGGTTTAGAACAATGTTATTTAATTTTTCCACAACATCAAGAGAATTCCGGATGTGTGAATTAGATACAGTTCCAAGTAGCGGGGATAACAATTAAGTAATGTATTTAGATAGTTTATAAGCAATTGATTATACAGTACTAATAATTGGCCGCATAGGTTTGATTTCCATAT
>NC_061108.1:89640408-89647908 GCF_015104395.2 Macrobrachium nipponense
TTTTTTTTTTTTTTGGTATGCCAGGAACTCATCTTCATACAGCATTGAAAAGCCATATAAATGTGAATGTTTGATATCTTCACGCCACAAAATAAATTACTGGTAGTTTGGGGAATTGGATCATCTGCCGCAACGTATTTGTGTTTTACTTTCAGTGTAGACCATTAAAACTTGGAGAAACTATTACCTCAAATACTTTTCGGAACCATAATCGCCCTCCAAACGCCTCCCTTCCCCCACCATGCCATTAATGTTAATTTTTTCTTGTTGAAAGTCAATTACAATTACATTGTTACATCATTTCCTTTCTTTATGAATGGCCATTCAGTACGGTAGAAGCTTGCCTAACTAGCTCCAAGATTTGATAGCTAACATAATAATAATAATAATAATCAATAATAATAATAATAATAATGAATAATAATAATAATAATAATAATATTATTCAATAATATAATAATAATAATAATAATAATAATAAATAATATAATAATAATAATAATAATAATAATAATAATAATAATAATAATAATAATAATAATAATAATGTTTTAAAGGAAATACATATTTGTGTAAGTTGTGTATAATTTTCACCAGAAGCTTCCAATATTTTATTCTATTCTCTTTTTTTCAGTATAACTCCAGAGAACGTAATCATTAAACTTATATCCCATGCGTTAAATTAGCTTGGATACAGATTAAAATGAGAAAATAAATACTAAACCAAAACATCTACCTTAGGAATATTTTGATATATTGATATTGAGGGGAAAAGTCTATTACAATTATACTCATAGGTTCGTTAAATTTCATGCCACCAGAAATACAAGGGTTAGCGTTTATACTATTCTCGATGTTTGTTATCAAATATTCTGTTACCCGGAACAAAAATGGCCAATTAGGCATGTTATATTGAGTTAAATACTATGCGCGATAAATAGAGTGGAGGCCGGTCTGTTAGAATTTATTGCAATGTCAGTGGAATTAATAATCAATACCATCTGGATCATGCCGCCTATAGGAAGCAGCAATGGATTAGGAGTCTACTGTGCCCTATCCCAAGACAGAGAAGAGCCTGTGGTGAAATATCATATGAACTCCTTGGAAAAAGACATTCTCTACTGTGTCCGACAGAACCCGATCATGCAAGGGTAGTATATTTACGAAGGCCTGTTAAAATCGTTTAGTAATGAAAGTGGCTGTGATTATTGCCTGAGGTCATTCCTGTTCAGAGAAAAACTCCTTAATATGTACAAACACACACACACACACACACACACACACATATATATATATATATATATATATATAATATGTATGTATGTATAAAAATCGAAAGTTTCATATGAACTCCTTGGAAAAAGACATTCTCTACTGTGTCCGACAGAACCCGATCATGCAAGGGTAGTATATTTACGAAGGCCTGTTAAAATCGTTTAGTAATGAAAGTGGCTGTGATTATTGCCTGAGGTCATTCCTGTTCAGAGAAAAACTCCTTAATATGTACAACACACACACACACACCACACACACACACACATATATATATATATATATATATATATATATATATATATATATATATATATATGTATGTATAAAATCGAAAGTTTCGAGAGGTTCGGCTGCCCCCCCCCCCCCGGGACTGAGTCCCTCACAGGACGACTTCGTTTAATTCAGACTCCACCAAGCGCCAGTTGTCGTCCAATGACTTCTCAGCCATCAGCAGCAGCCTTGGCTATCATTTTCCAGTGCCTTCATTTGCATCTTAAATTACAGTATCCAGGTTTTCCCAGTAATTATTTCCGCAAAGCTATTGCATAATTTATCATCCCAATGACGCGTTACTGTCAGCGAGAGATTAGCGCGATGAGAGATCCGCCATATTTACCTTCGCTCTTGGATTTCTTGATAATGGTGAAAAACGACCAGTTACGTAGTCGCTAGGATATCGTATTTTAGAGCTGAGATACTGAATTGACGTGGGAGTTAATGGTAATTACATTACCGGAAACGAAAAGAGGGGCATTTCAATGAACCTTGTTATCAGTTTCAATTTTATAAATATCGTATGATTCCGTAAGATTTATTTGCTTATGAAAGAGTTGGGGATGTGTCTATATGTGTAAGAGTTATCAAGACAGACGAATTAAATTTGATGAAAACGAAATAAATATGCCATACAGTGAAAGGCATTGAAAAAAATGAGAAACTGTACTGGAACGTTCACGAGTACACAAAATCTAAGGACGTGGTTGCGGAATCAATATGGATTGTTTGTGTTATTAGAGGAAGGGAGAAGGAATAAACGCAGCTTATGGTTATAAGATAATATTAGACTATTAAGGATACAGAGACAAAAGGAGAATTTATGAAACGAAATTTGACTGCTAAAGAGAAACAAAAGGAGAATTTGTTAAATGAAATTAGATTGTCAAGGAAAGAGAGACAAAGGAGAATTTGTGAAGTGTATTTGCTGTATTATACAAGAGGAATATTAAAGTACTGAAGAAACTTGAATATTCGAGAGCAAAGGAAAAAGAGAACATGTCACACATGTACCTAGAAAAAGTTGATTTCTTATAATAAAAAAGAAAGCTGAAGGATCTTATGAATGTTTGACGTAAAAGATGATCTGCTAAGAGGAACGAAAAATCTACGATAATCTACTATGAGGAATGAAAAATCGACTCTAATCTGCTAAGAGAAATGAAAAATCTCTATGACGAAAGAATAGTTCTGATTTGAGGTAAAGGGGCTTTATATTACTATGACTTTCCTTTCTTTATGGATGGACTGATAAGCGAGGTCAAGAAAAGATAGGCAATAGAAGAACAAAGCTGTGGATAAGATAATGTGTTCTAATTGAGTATGCAGTATTTTCCGTTATGAATTAGGAAGAGAAAGCACAAGATCGTTACAGTGTTTTAAACATAGAAATAAATAAAGTTAGAGAGAATAAGAGTAAAATCCTGATGGTCTGGCGAATTCATCAATAAATATAGATGTGGATGGTGGACGGTGGAAGAATGACACCAAGTGCTTGATGTTAACATTAGTCAACAAAATCAGTACACAATGATTAGGTGAAAGAAGCTGTTCACATAATAAACAAATCAAATAGGCACCGAACTAGTCTTAAATCAATTATAATCTGCACAGGTATTTTGCCTTTAATGTTGACGTGGGTTTACATTCAAACTCATCGGCTTCCTCAAACCAGTCAAGAATAGATTAGGCACTTTTTCTCTAAAGTGCCAATAAAGCTGAATTCAAAAGCGGTATAAGAAATGTCTTAGAATAAATTATCATTGATAGAGTATTTTAAAATTTTGCAATACATATTCTTTTTTTTTTTTTTTTGCACAAAACCGTTTCACGTTTTCTTTCATAAACACTTACAGGGTAATAAAAGTAAAATTATTTGAATGAAGTAACATAATAGAGGAGATTTCAACAATGAATTCAATTATGTAAAAACTAGCATGTAATAAACTATATCCTTTTTTTTCTATCATATCTTTCTAGTTACTTTACTAAAATAATTGTTAAACCAATAAAGGAAATTGACAATAAACTAATTAAGGGCATCTTCATAATCGCCAAATATGATGGAAAGTAAGAATGGTTGTGCTGCTGAATAGAATTTCACCTAAACTTTGTTAAGAGTTACTTATTGTGCAGGAAGAAAAATTCTCTCCAATCTTTCTTTTTTATTTTTTACTAAATCAACTATTAGGACAACATTATCTAGGAAAAAAGGAGGAAAATATTTATTAGGGAACTATCTGGATCCAGTGGAATAATATTTAAAACAATTTTCCTTCTTATGAGCTTAAAACAAATTCATTTTATTGCCTCATTATTTAGGATTTACTATGCCCATATACCCGGAAATGTAATTGAAAAATACGCAATCAAAACATATTTTTAATGTGGACACTTCTCCCGTAATGAAAATCAAACATTATTTTGTTGGTCCAAAGATTTTTTTCTTGACTGCTCTCCTTTTCTCCTTATTCCTTTCTAAATACATATCGTTAATATGATGTTAGGACTGTAAATATTGATGTTAAGGAGCTGGTATCAACAGATAACCAGAATAAATGTAGAATAGTTTCTTTTAGAAGTATATTTTTGTGTTAATGAGCTTGTAATTATATCACAATGGCCTACTGGGTTGAGTCGGTGATATTTCTTTATTCTGTAATTCAAATACCTCAAACAGATATTAATTTTTTTTCTCATTATATATATGAAACGGCATATAATTAAGTTGCACGAATACATCAAGCCCTTTTTGTTCGTTAAATTCAACAAAACTGTCACTTCACTCTCAGGAACTAACAAAATTATGTAACAGTTATAAAAAAAAGAACATAAGCACTAGTCTTATCAAGCCCCAAGAAAAGTCATCAATCTTTCCTTGACAAGGACAAATCAATCATTTTGGAGGATTACTAGTTTTAATCTCGAGTTTTCTCATACTAATAATAATTTGGCCTCGAAAAAAATCACCTGAAACATGCGAGAACTGACATCGCTGAGTCAATTTTCGAATATTTAAAAAAAAAGGGAGAAAAGAAATAGAAAACAGACAAATTCAGGAGGTGAATTTCGGGGTAAAATATTCCTTCGAAAAGACAGCGCAATCCTCTTCCCTTCAGAGGCCGGAGCTAATCAGTAGTAATGGGCGCTGGGCCTTCGAGGGGATAAAGGGCTCACTTTGGATAACCTAATTCAATGAGTCTATGTAATTCCATTACCGCTAACTGTTTTGACTAGAACACTTTCTGGATTCCTCTTACAAAAGCACCAAAGGATGTTAATGAGTGCGCACATGCAAATGCTGAAGACCGTATTCCTGATTATGATTTCCATAAGATTTATGATTTAACTCCCTGAAAAATCATTTTAAATTTCGCTTTATTTATATTAACAGGTCCGTTTTACAGGATATTGAAATTGAATGATTGGTATATTCAGGTCTTTATGTACAAGGGAAAAAATTCAATTGCATGGAAAACCAGCAGAAATATTATTGCTTTGGAAAAGAAACCTTTTAAAACTTTTCCTGTCTGTTTAGTCATTCTTTGGAAAATCCTGAATGTATATCTTCAGATTTAGAAGTATCTAAACCTTATTGTTTACATCCCTCATAAAAACAACTACTGGTTTCACTTCTAACCCCTTTATATAAACAAATATAATATCAAGTGTATTTACCAGAACCCTGTAACTTGCAAAAAAATCAGTATAAGCCAGACAATATTAAATACTTTTTATAAGACTTACTTTTGTTGGTTACTCAAAAGGAGATTTATATCATCCATGAACTGAAAATCGTGTCAGAACAAAATCTCAATTAATTCGGTTAACATTATTATGTAATTTTGGTCCTTTGTACCTCGACTCCACCTCCGAAACTGTAAATTATTTAAAGCACGTAGAGCTATACTGGTGAGTGAATCACGTCTTGAAGTTCCTTTAGACCAGCTTCTCCGCATTAACCCTCCTCTTACTATATGTTCAATGGAAATCTACCAGTGGATGACTGATCATGTGTAAAGGACTGAAATTAAACATAATATAAAACTTATTTTGGTCTAAGATTTGAACTTCCATATAGCTGACCCCTTCCATAAAATCTTTTCAAAATCATTATATAGATTATATATATCATATATATAATATATATATATATATATATATATATATATATATATATATATATATGTGTGTGTGTGTGTGTGTGTGTGTGTGTGTGTGTGTGTGTGTGTGTGTGTAGCAAATAATTTAATCCAAGTTCGAATCTTAATTCAATAGGATTTATTTAATCTAATTATATATAACACATATACTGAATTAAGATTTTGAATTTAACATAGCTGAACTTTGGTAATTTTTTTTAATCATATATATATATATATAATATATATATATATATATATATATATTCCATATATATAGATATATATATATATATATATGTAATTATTAATATATATTATCATATAATATATTATAGCTATATATATATATAGACATATATGCATATATTATTATATATACATAATATATATTATTATAGATTATTATATAAATTAATATATATATATATTATATATAATATATTAATGATTGGAGTTTTATATTATAATATTCATATAGTATATATATATGAACAGGAAACAACTAGTGCCGCCTCCCCTAACCCATTAACCCCTTCATCCAGACAGAATGCGGTTGCCATATGAAAGAAACTGGATATGTGCCTATTCGGTTATTTTTGAAGGGTGACACTGGATTCGCGTGCCTTAGAGAAGTCATTACTGTGCCACTTTTGGAACTCGCGGCGGGGGTTGCTCTCTTTTTTCATTCCTTCTTCAATTAGAGACATTATATTTGTGGAAGTTTAAGGTCGCTGCCCCTGTCAGTACTACTACCGCTACTATTATTGCTAGTATTGCTACTGTGAATGAAAATAATCATAACAGCAGATTTTTTTTTCATTGCACTAACAGTGTAAAACGTTACTGAATTCACAAACTCGTTTCCCGTTTATTTGTCTAAACCAGTTCCCAAGAGAGATTTCACAATTCTTCCTTGTACTATATAGAGTAATAGCAGAACAGGATATTTTAGAATGCACGTTAGGGCTATGGAACATTAAATAGCACCGTAATACCGTCAATCAAAACGTCATGAATCTAAAAATAGTAGTTTCACAGTTTTCTCGTCTGGCTGCCAACGATTCATTGTCGAATTGTTTTTTTGTGCTACTAGTTGACTAATATCTCTTGACACTTTGCCATAGCTAGAAACATTATTAGTATTCGAGTAATTGCTGTGTGCAGTGAGAACACTTATTAATAAATGAGTGGCGTTTGTGGATTTGAAAATATTAATCTAAGACTGCAGAAGTAGATTTTTCAGGATATTGAAAAAGTTTCATGAGAAAAGACCATCGTTGTTGGAGAATAGAGAGTGAAAAATTCAAAACATGAGATAAACGCATATACATATATATATATATATATATATATATATTATATATATATATATATATATATATATATCTATATATATATATATATATATATATATATATATATATGTATATATATATATATATATATATATATATATATATATATATATATATATATATATATATATATGTTGTTTTCATACATTAAAAGAACTTTTCATAGATTCTTAATATAAAGATTAGGTTTATTCTCATTATTAATGCTGTAAAATATTGAAAATTAATAAATATAAAAAATTGCTTCAAAAGATGGATGAGTCTCATAAATCTGAACGGCTTAAAGAATGAGGGTGACCAACAGAGCGCTGAGTAGGAATAATTACAGAAGATTTCTGAAATATGAATTTTTTTCCTTAAGTTAATTAAGTTAATTATTCATTAGCTGAACAGTTAGAGAAATACCATGGGGAAAATAAATCTTATTTGCCTCAGTTTTCTCTCTACTTTTT